>NC_067472.1:36224660-36482160 GCF_947179515.1 Apodemus sylvaticus
AGTGGCATGCCTGCTGGCTCCTGGCTCCAGTATTGGCAGAACAGTCAACTCCATGAGGACCTAGGCTAGTCCTGTTATGACTTACGTTGCAATTCTTTGTCAGTTTATCTCTCCCTCTCTTCTCAGTCCTTTCATAACATGACCTCAGTTCTTTTCTGTTAACAGACCATCTCTTCCCCACCTCAGAAGGGGTTGGCCTTGTGAATCATTTCTCTGCATGTGGAGATACATAGACTAGACATCCCATGGAATCCTTCTGATTCTACAGTCTCATGACACAATACTTGTTGTAGGATTTTCCATGCCCAATCATATTAGGGCAGTGGAAGGCCTGTGATTGGACAGGAAAAGGGAGGTGGAGCTAGGAGTTGGGGGAGGGGGAAACCGAGGTTGGAGAAAGAGAAGGGAAAGGAATTGAGAAGGCTTCAGACATGGACCTGTGTGGCATTTACTAGCCACAAATAGCTAAGTTTTTATAAGGTTAGAAATATTGGGATAAAGCTTTTATCGTTATGAATTGGCTCTTAAATTGCTGTATTGGCATTTGTAAAATATGATACATGAATCTGATTGGTTGATTAAGTCTTAAGAGTTTTGATTTATTTGATTACTAGAATGTGGGTCCACCAATTAAAGGGGCTTATTGTGGAGAAAACATAGCTGGAAATCTGTGGGAGCTAGCTGCGTGAGACTGGCTAAACAGCAATATCGCAATATCCGTACTGAGCAAGACCCTGCAGGGAACTAGTGTTGTGGTCTGGCAGAGCAGGAGAGTTGGTGAAATCATTTTTAATATTTCCTGCAACAAATACCTTCTGCTCATAGACTCCATCCCTAACAAATCAGAAAGAATAAGCAGTTCAGGACATATGTATTTTGTATTGCATCATGATACATTCTTTTTCTTAAAGCTATCAAACTCTATAATGCTATCTTGTCTCTCACGCCTTATGTTGATGTCCATACTACCTTGTGGGTTTTGTTTAGAAATCATATTAGTTTACTTAGCCCACTACTTGGTATATAGAATAGCCAAGATGAATATTTGAATGAAGGAAATGGAAAACTAGAACAAAGAGTTTTGCAGGGGGAATAGAGGCAGCATTGAAGTCATGAAAAGAACTTGAATCTTACTACCTTTGTATATCTGTCATCTATTTGCCCTGGAGAACATTATCCTTTCAGTACAAGCATCTACAACAGCAAAAATAAATCAGCATAATGCTTTTAGGGTTTTTGTCTATTGACACAAGACTACTTAACTCATCTTGGTCATAGTTTATCACCCTTCTTCAACACTTTTTCTCCCAGAACTAATCCTAAGTCTAAGATAAGACTTAAATGGACTAACTGTGACAGGAAGAGACACTACAGAAGGGAAGACACAGCACAAAAGAATAATTGCATTTAAGGCCAGCTCTATGACCATTAACAATCATTAATCCTCAACTCACCCAGAACTAGTTCCCGTATTCCTAAGAGTGACACCGATTTTCTGAAGAAAGGACAATTTTCATGGAATGATCTCTGGAGGTTAATGGTCAATAATTCTGACCCAGGCCATATTAAAATTGATTAAAGGATCCAAATCATGAGCCCCAGCACTGTTCTCACAGCTTAGATTCCTACTCTGTTAAACATTAACTTTAGCTGAGACACTCACTGAGGTATGCCAAGCAGCTCCATTTACTAATTATGAGATAGCACTCCCTGTAATGAGGCAGGTGCTGCTGGATATCAAGGGTGTGTGGAAGGAAGTAGCGTGTCTCCCTGTAGCAGCAGCAACATCCCCATTAATCACCCTGCCAGACACGGAGCTCAGTTGCATTCTCCCATAACAAGCAAACACTGCAGAGGCTGTAGACCCATCCACAACCAGAGCTAGGTGAACAAAACTTGCAAGACTTAGTGTGGATTGTCACACCTTTCATTTCTCCACCCCACACCCTATACATATATACAAATGCACACAAACACCCCTATCGAAATGTTTTCATTCTCCTGTAACACTATCCCTATTGTTTCTGCTTGACTGACTTGGTCACTACCATCATAAGACATAATCCTTCCCACATTAATATGGCCAGTGATCATCTACAAAGGAGTAGGAAAATCTCCATTTCTCTCCAAGTCCTAAATTCTACCACCTCTTCCCCAAATAAATTGTTACAGTCATGAGAAAAAATTTATTAAACAAACAAAAAGAAAACCAAAAAAGCCCTGTGACAACAGAACCATGTCTAATGCTGGAATTTAGCAAGAAGTCAGCTCTGGTTTCATGAGGCGGCACGGAGAGCTTGGGAACATTCTACTGCTAAAACTCATGATGAATGACTCGAGGAAGAAGGGGATGCTATCTCCAAGGCGCCTTCTCTCTTGGTGTCAGTTTCAGGCGTGCATAATGGAGAGTGGCATGCAGGCATGTGGGCATGTAGCAAACTTGCTTGTTGACTGACAAAGATAAGCTACCCCTATGTCATCCTGGCACCAGGGAGCTGCTGACACTGAGTCGAAGCTGGTTGAGAGAGGGGATGCTACCAACACAGAAGGAACTCATTCTTCTATTTCTCTGTATCAGCTCTTTCAGAGCCTAAGCAGGTACAGCCACCTGGAAGTATGATACCCAAGCCAGTAGGTTGGTGCTGGTTCACCACCTGTTAAGTCTCAAGGACAGTATAAATAACTTCTGCATATTCTTCCTCCAGGGTCAGACATGATTCATATCTTGCTCAGTTGCCATTATCATTTGCTGGCTCTGTGTGTGTGTGTGTGTGTGTGTGTGTGTGTGTGTGTGTATGCACACCCAAGTGTGCCCATGCTTCCATGTGCACTTGTACATATATGTGTGTTACTTTTTAAACTTATTAAAGTTGCACACATGACGATCAATGAACCATGAACAGTTCAGCCTGTGTTTCCTAAAAGTTAGGAATTAGTAAGAGCAATATAATCATAATCATCAAAATCTGGAAACCCAATACTACTACTACATTACTATCATTATAGCATCAACTCTCTGCCCTAATTCCAATACCAGATATGTTACAACTTGTATGTACTCATCCTGTATCTTTGATAACTTTTAATCTGAACCTTTGCTCAATTTCTCTAAGTATTTAATGCCCCCTTTACTGTCTTGTAAGACAGGGTCTTGTCATGTAGCCTGAGGTAGCCTCTGACTCATTAATGTAGCCCTATCTAGCCTCAAACGCACAGTCCTGCCTCAACCATGTAAGTTACGAGGTTATAGGTGTGCACTACCACACCTAGCTCATGAACCTAACACCTTAAGGAATATAAGCCAAATATTTTTAGAGATTCACCTCTCTTTATTTGAGTTAATCTGTTATATGTATGTGATAAAGTTACCTAATCAACAAATGAGCACTATTTGATAAAAAAGAAGTTTGATATCAACTTTTTTTGATAAAAAAAATGTTCAGAGGAGACTCGCCAGCTACTTTGACTTCTACTGCCCTGCAGGAAGCATGTCTTAGCACACAGAGCAAACAGGGTGGCCTGGGCAAGTGCCCTCAGTAACAGGGCTTATCAGATGAATCCTTGGAAATAGAGCTAGTTTACAGGAGGCTGAAGGTTTTCTTGAGCTGCTGTGACTAGAAACAAAAGCAAGTTTCAAATGGATCAAGCCAATCCTAGGTAACTGGACTCCTAACAGGTCCCAGAAATGTTTAAAGCAATAATAAAGACAACAGCACTTGAAGATACAAAATTCAGGGTGTTTTTATCTAAGCAGAAATTAACCAGTCATGGAAAAGTAATCCTGGAAAACAGGATCCAAAACCAGGAAAACCGTTAAAAAAGGTTGAATGATATAAATGATTGGATTGGGCTTAGTGGTAAAATAAAAATGAAAGACAGAAAAGGCTGTATTTTTTGGATGAAATTATAACCACAAATTAGACAATACCAAAGAAAATATTGCTGAATTAAATAATATTCTATTCACGGGAATAAAAATGAGTGGGCTACAGTGATGAGCAAAACACCAATGTTCTGTGGGGCAGCATCACACACTGAGTGATACATGTAGACCTACAGCCCTTAAAGGAGTTAGAAGCAGACAAGAAGTAGATCTGAGAGAGTGCTGGCGGAAATTTATGAAACCGAAGAAAAGCACAAACATACAGATCCAGAACGGCCAATGAATCTCCAATAAAACAAAATCCTCAGCAAGGTGTATCAAAACCAAAAATTCAAATTGAAAATCTTTAATTCAACCAAAGATGAAAGGTGACCCATTAGATATAACTCATGTCATGAGAACAAAGAGGTCTTTTTAAGGATAATTATGAGCCTTCTACACTCGGAGAAAACTTTCCAAAATGACAAAAAATAGAGATATTTTCTGACATAAATGAGATGAATTGATTCACTTAAAGACTAGATTCTTTAGGCATGAGTGGGAGGCACCGGATGGATATTTGATTCTTCATAAAGGCAAAAATATTCAGGAAATAGTAAAATTTGTCAATAACTATGAGGCACATTTTGCTTTAGTCTTCTAAAAAAGATGACTATTTAAAGCAGCAATATCATTAATATAGCTGAAAGTCATAATATGGGTAGAAATATAATTATTGAGAGAATAGCCTAAGAAACTGATTTGGTAATGTTCTCCACACGTGAACTGTGACATGTGCCTTTCCCCCACCCCACACATAAGTAATGAATAACAAGAATATAGATTTTTAAAAAGAATGATAATGGAGACATAGCAACATAGCCTACGAATGTTACAAATTTTAATAAGGAAATATTCCAAACAATTAAAAATAAGTAATAACTTGGTGAATTTGACAGATTCCTTTTAAAAAGAATTACAGTGCCAAAGTTCAGTGGTGAAAATACAGGTGTTCCGAACAGTCTTGTCTCTATTATAGAAACTAATTCATACTTTTTGCATGCACAGAAGGGAATTATAAATGTGGACAGCTTCACTAGAAAGTACTGCAAACAATTTGAAAATGAAATCATCTGGGCAGCTCGGTGGGCCTTCTGTGTGCCAACCTGGTTGGGGGGGGGTCGTTTTCCCTGCAGACTGCCCAGGACTTACAGGGGCACTCTGCCATCTTGGCTACTGGATGGCAGAGAGATCTAACAGACAGAGCCAGCTACACAGACATAGCCCAAGGCTAACATCACTTGGGTCTAAACCTGTCAGGCTTTTGCCTGCACTCAGGGCCTGGGCAACTTGGCAAGCTGTCTGTGTGCCAGTCGGGGGTTGGGGGGGGGAGTTGTTTGCCCTGCAGAGTAATCAGCACTTGGAAAAGGTCCCCATAGCATCCGCCATCTTCCCTCCCTGAAGGAGCAGACAGGCAGCACCAGATTCACAGAGACAACGGGAGTACAGCATTGCTTGGGGCAGGACACACTAGGGCTCTGAGGGCACCCAAGAGGAGGGCAGCACATCAGCAATCTGTGCCAGGGGAAACCCAGTCATCCAGAGGTGCGGATGGTTCACAGGAGGTTCAAACAGCAGCCAGTGACAACAAGACCAACTAACACCAGAGATAACTAGATGACAAAAAGCAAATGTAGGAATGTTACTAACAGAAATCAAGGCAATATGGCCGCAATATGAACCCAGTTCTCCAACAACAGCAAGTCCTGGATACCCCAACACACCAGAAAAGCAAGATTTGGATTTAAAATCACTGGTCATTATGGTGTTAGAGAAACACAAAAAGGGCATAAATAAATCTCTTAAAGAAATATAGGGGAACATGAATAAGTTAGAATCCCTTACAATGGAAACACACACACACAAAAAAAAATCACTTAAAGAAATTCAGGAGAATATGGGTCAACAGATAGAAGCCAATAAAGAGGAAATTCAAAAATCACTTACAGAAATGCAGGAGAAATTGAGTCAACAGGCAGAAGTCATGAAAGAGGAAACACAAAATTCTCTTAAAGAATTACAGGAAAACACAAACAAGTGAAGGAACTGAGCAAAACCATCCAGGATCTAAAAACAGAAGTAGAAACAACTAAGAAATCAGAAAGGGAGATAACTTTGGAGATAGAAAACCTTGGGATGAAATTAGGGGCCATAGATGCAAATATCAAGAACAGAATACCAGAGATAGAAGGAATCATGCAGATTCCATACAAACTATTGGAGAAAATAACAGCATGTACTCCTGCTGAAACTACTAAGGCAACTCCAAGCCAATGAGAAAAACGTCACAAGAGATTCACAGAACAATATCTTTTATGAACACAGATTTTAAAAAAAGTCTTTTGGAAAATTTACTCATAAACACCTATTGTGAATTCTATGCCCTGATCTTCCTTCTTGTCAATATTGCACTTATGCTTAACTCTGGTTTCTTTTCTTCTCCCTGTGTTTTTCATTGAAGATTAACATGGCTTGATAGTGCTAGGCCATGGTTATAGATTGCCTCTGAATGTCCATTGTCCTAACGCAAGTCTTATCCTTCTGTAGGTGACAACTATTGTAAAGTTTCTCCTTAAGACTGGTCCAGACAGCTCCCCACCAGAAGAAAATCCACTTCTCTCCATGTGGGTGAGGTAGAGCACAACAGAAAGAAGAAACCAAACACATAAACAGAAGAAATGTATTAGTTACAGATCCTAGGAGTTCAGAGTGCAGTCAAGACGCTCAAAAGAAGCCTGGGGGATTCTAGGGAGCTCGACTAGTGATTGGGAAGCAGCAGATAGGACACCATCACAGGGATATTTCACTAAGACCAATCAGAACTGTTCATAAGAGTTTTCCTATAAGTAAAGTAAATAAATCCTTCCAAATTAAAAAGAAAAAAGAACATTTGTATCAGGCTTAACTATAGAAAGTTAGCCATACCGTGTGAACTAAACTAACAGCACTGTCTTGGGCAAGCACTAAGTTAAAAAAAAATCTTGGCAAAAGAAACAAAGATACATGGTAGCAAGTTTTAATGTTTGTTAGAAGTGGACTAAACTGTAGTCTGGTGTTCAGTTTCCTAGTAAACCAGTCACAGTCATCTTTGGAAGACAAATGACTAGTTTTAGAGTTGAGCTCATTATAGTAGGTGGCCCACACAAGAGGTTATTTTATATAAAGCCATAGAACTTTGTATCTAATCACTACAGTTACTTTCAGTTGAGTGAAGGCACTAAGAAGCCCCGTGGAAGTGCAATCATCAGAGGCAAAAGAGCTTGGTCTCCACCTCAAAGTCATTGGGGACAGTGACCAGAATGATCACCGGCACGTGCTGTTTCTCTTCTTCCTTTCCTTCTCTTTTTTGCTTTAAATCTAGGATAGTACACTCAGAGTTAAATATGTATATGTTAAATACATGCAGATACAATGACCCTGCACAGAATATAAAGGCAATATTAAATGATCTTTGGGAGTATATATCCCAAACTTTACACATCTATGATGGTCAGTATGCTTCTCTTGTCTCTCCTGTGGGGCAACTGTCTGTAAGATTGGAGATGTTCATCATGATGCAAGATGACCACATCAAGGACTCTCCAGCAAAACATTACACCCATTTGCAACTGCCTCAGGGAAACAAAACAAGACACATCATCACATGTAAATTCCAAATCCCACAGGCTCTGATTTGGGACCTGGTGCCTCATTTGCTTTCCCTTTGAAACAGATGCAATAGTAGATAAGTCAGTGATGATTAATTTGGGTTAGATAAAAAGGGTATGTTCTCAATGTATTCATTTTTTCCCCAAAGCTTAGACCTCTAAAATATCAGCAAACTTTCCCAAAGTTTTATTATTCTTAATTTTTAAAGCCTTCCTTCCTTAGAGGACAATCTAATCCATGTGTTTCTTGTTGATTTCCCCCTTGCCAGGTTCTACAAGTTTTTTTTTTCCTTGGGAAGCATTCCTACGTGCTTTCAAGAAAAGTTCCTTTTTCTCTTTTTAAAAACCTGGAAGTCATTCTTCACCAGATATAAATTAACTCATGTACCAAAAGTTTGAATTCAGGTCGAAACTTCACATTTATAAACTGAAATATTTTGAACTTGGCATGGCCTTCTTCATATTTGGCCCATAGAGACATTGGCTAAAGAATACTTTTCTTGATTAAAGAAGTTTTGAGTTCTAAATGAAATGAAGAAAATACTGAACAAATGCAACTAATGACAAAGCCTTTCCTCCGGTGGCAAAGAGAGGGACCCAAAATCCTTCAGTCTTGCATCAGCCATGGGTGATACTGAAAAGGCTCATGACCAGTTGATTTGTCCCCAAAGAATCACATACTAGAATCTCAGAGAGTTCAATGAAGCCCTTTATCAAATGGTTATCATCAAAATAGTTACAGAAAACAGGGCTAGCAGAAGTTCAAATTCATCAGACGCCACCTGTTCTCTTTTGCAATCCTGAAATTCTTACCTCAGTGGCATTGTTCTGTTGTTTCCTAGATGTATAAAGTAAAATTTACCCCTTTTTTTGCTTTTATGACTGCAGTTTCAAACAAAATATACCTTTTCAGGACTTCACCTTCTAGACAACTTGGTTGTGATGGTCATTGTCATCTACTCTTCCCACCAACAAGACATACTTACTGTGCCCAGAGAATGTAAGAGCTGAACAGCACAGAGCCAAGCTAAATCCTTATGGGGGCTGCTTTTATCTCCCATCTTAATAACAGCCCTGAGATTTCCACTGCCATTTCTCAAAGGTAAGGCCTTGATCAGACCTGACAACTACCAAAGCCAAATCTGGAGGTGTAAAACTGGGCATAGCAGTTGTACTTCAAGTATGCATCATTTAGAGCTTCCTCCATCATTTAGAACTTCCTCCTGAGAAGCTATGCCTGTTGGCCATTCTCCACAGGGCTATTAAAACATAAGCTCCCCACATCAAGTACCATCCTTCCCTTAGCTCCTATGTGTCTTTCACCCCCCTCCCCAGTACCAACTGTATATAATACCATCAGTAGTTTTTTCCCTCTAATTAGTCCTATAGTTAGAGCTTGCCTTTGAAGGCCTAGCTTTTCCACTAAAACATTAAGTCCTTGGATTCTTCGAATGTATTATTCATCAAAAACAGTTCTGGCAGCTGGATGGCATTTTAGAGGGTTTTTTTCCCCAGTATTTGTTTGTAATAATGATTTGGTAAGTATAAACTCTGGTCCTGAGTCTATGCACAACACTAATCAGTAGCAGGTCAAATATAAAATGGGTATACATTTCAGTGCCCTCTTTTCTAATATGGCAACCATTTTTCTGTGAAAGGCTAAACAGCAAATATGTCAGATATTGCAAGCTTCATGTGTCATCTGTCACTTATTCGTCTCTGTTTTTCTTTGCAAACATGGACAAAGTAAAAATCATTTTTAGCCTGCAGTACAAATGCAAACCAAGAGCCGGAGTCTATGCAGGCTCACAGACTCATACCCTGTACCCAAAATCATATTTTACTACAGAACACCCTGTGGCAATGGTAATATCTTCTGGGACACGTAGATTAGCAGCCACCAGCCATCTGACATTGAGGAACACATGAGCTATGGCTAGCATGACTGGGAAACTCCATCTTTAGTTTGATTTCATTTTAGATCACTTTAATCAGAAAATTTATATGAAGGCATTTGGCTTATCAATACTAGCAGAGTCTTTAGAGATTATTCACACCACCCACTCCGTGGAATTTGTATGAGTAGATGTTTTTCTAACCAATCACGCAAAGACTAAAAATGCAATATGACACAAGAGACAGAAAGTCCCTGAGTTGGTTAAATATACAAACAAGACTGTATCTGTGCACAAACAGAACAAAGAGAAGATTCGAAGAAGGTGAGTGCACATGATCACTTCCACTGATGAGCTCATGAAGTCAAGGTCATTCTTTGCCATCTATAAAATTATCACATAACATGATCAATTGGAAAACAGTGATTTCATTTTACCTACTGAGAAATCCATGCCTACATTGCTTCAAAGGCTTCACCTCCCATCACTCCTAAGAATGGGCTGCCACTTAAAAATCACAAAAGCCTCTTCTTTCAGGAACTGATGGGTTCAAGTGGCCCATGAGATGCTTCTCTTCCCACTTAGTGAAAGACATCTGCTATGACATCAGTAAGGTTAAAGACAATCCTGGGGCAAGGAAAACTTCCAGCTAGGCTTGGGAGGCATGGATGGACAGTGAGAACCCAATGGATGAGACAGTGTGTCTCCCTGTTCCGGGAACCACAGCAGAGGGACATTAGAACAAGCGAGCTGGAAGAGTAAGATAGAGGGTGTGTTGAATGAATGGATTTTGAAATTGAAGTCTTGGAACTGAATCAGTTACTCTTGATAGCAAGAATTGAGATAAGAACTTGGGACTGTGGAGGATAAAATGGTCATCAGATCTCGGGAAGGAAGGGAACAAGTGGCTGAGGCATGAGATGGGCAGCTGATGAGGGAGCTGAGGTCATTCACAGTGAGGAAAGGATTGGAGATAGGAGCCAAAGTTTTCAGGGAACTGGGGACAGGGGTAGGATGACAAGATCCTGTGGTTAAAAATGACACAGGGACAGTAAGGAGCAGCAGATTGCAAGGGCAGATGGTGTAACCCTTCCCACATGCACCTTCTTCTATAGGAGCCTTTCCACTCCAACCTTCATTTACATGAAGAGCAACTACTGGGGAAGGACCTGTTGTCTGACCGACCAGGGCATGCAGCTTTGTGGGGTGGTGCTCCGTCTCCAGCACCAGAAATCCACTGCTGGTTATTGACAATCCTGCAACCCTGGAATAGGACCCCAAATAAAACAGGAACAGTCAGAACTTCTAGATCTGTCTATAACAATCTATAACAGGCATTGTTGAGTTGGGGCCACCCCCTTCTCCATTTAGAAGAGATTTTCAGTAAAGAGTTGTGGAAGTGAGAGATTACTAAACAGAGACTGAAAAACAGACTGAAAAATAACTTATATCAATGAACTGACTTACAAAATTGTTAGACTGGCAAATCCAAAATCTACAGAGAAGGCCAGGAAGCTAGAGACCAACAGGAGAGCAGATGCTGTAACCAGAGACTGGCCCTACTCTCCCTGAAGAGTTCTGTTTTTCCTGAAGGCCATCAACTGATTACATAAGCCCCATGCATATTATAAACAGTAATATGCTTTCCTTGAAGCCTAGTGAGTTAACTGTATATAATGGCTCACACCTATAATACTAGCATTACTGAGGTTGGAGGCAGGAGGACTGTTGTAAGCCTGAGCTATATATTAGCAACAGGCAAGCATGGGCTATGACATATACAGCAAGATTGTCTTAAATATATATATATATATATATATATATATATATATATATATATATATATATTTTAAGCAGTCTTAGTTAGGGTTTTACTGCTATGAAGAAACACCATGACCAAGGCAATTTTTGTAAGGACAACATTTAATTGGGTCCGTCATACAGGTTCAGTTCATTATCTTCAAGGTGGGAACATGGCAGCATCCAAGTAGGCATGGTGAAGAAGGAGCTGAGAATTTTACATCTTCATCTAGAGGCTGCTAGCAGAATACTAGCTAGCTTCCAGGCAGCTAGGATGGGGGTCTTAAAGCCCACACCCACAGTGACACACCTACTCCAACAAGGCCACACCTACTCCAATAGGGCCACACCTTCTAAGAGTGCTGTTCCCTGGGCCAACCATATAGAAATCATCACAAAAGCAAAATTCTAGTGAGTTGAATGTTTTTACTACCAAAAACAAAACAAAAGAAAAAAAAACCCAAATTAACAACAATGGAGAATGATAACAAAAAAACTGATTCTCACTATCTAGCTGGACTTTAATATAAAATAGGTTCACTCGCCTTAAAAATACCACACATCACCCACAGGCAGTGCTGGCAAAAGTATTTTGCACAAGAAAGAAAACTTTGTGATGACTGTCAGTCTGCTTTTGTCTGACCTTCCCTTGTCTTTCATGAGGGAATTTTTATTTCTCATTACTTGTTTCATTTTGTGCATTTATCTCATTAAAAATAAGTCTATATCTGCCTTCATTGGAACCGCTCACTCAGGAGGAGACAGAGATCTACATATCTCTCAAGCAGAGCTGAGCGGACAACTGGGGAAGCCAGTTCTTTGTATCTGCTTTTGTTTCTATGAAGATCCTGTGAATGTGTCTTAGATGTAGGCGATGCTAGCAGTTCCCAGGCTTAAGGAAACTGCTGTGTTAATCAGACACTTTTTTAAATATTTTATTACATATTTTCTTTATTTACATTTCAAATGGTATCTCCTTTCCTTGTTACCCCTCCAAAAAACCCCTATCCCATCCCCTCTCCCTACTTACCAACCCCCCCCCCCAACACACACACACCTTAATGACCTGGCATTCCCCTATACTGGGGCATCTAGCCTTCATAGGAACAATGGCCACTTCTCCCACTGATGTCTGAAAAGGCCATCCTCTACTACATCAAGCCATGGGTCCCTCCATGTATAATCTTTGGTTGGTGGTTTAGTCCCTGGGAGCTCTGGGGGTACTGGTTAGTACATATTATTGTTCCTCCTGTGGGGCTGCTCTTCACCTTCTTGGGTCCTCTCTCTAGCTGCTCCCTTGAGGACCCTATGCTCGGTCTGTTGGTTGACTGTGAGCCATTGGTATTTTGATCCACATTCTAATAATGATCAAAGCATCCACACTTTGATCTTCCTTTTTTTTTCTCTTGAGCTTCATATGGCCTGTGAGTTGCATCTTGGATATTCTGAGCTTTTGGGCTAATATCCACTTATCAGCGCGAGTGCAAACCATGTGTGTTCTTTTGTAATTGGGTTACCTCACTCAGGATGATATTTTTCTAGCTCCACCTATTTGCCTAAGAATTTCATTGTTTTTAATAGCTGAATAGTACTCAATTGTGTAAGTATACCACATTTTCTGTATCCATTCCTCCCCTGAGGAACATCTGGGTTCTTTCCAGCTTCTGGCTACTACAAATAAGGGTGCTATGAACATAGTGGAGCATGTGTCCTTATTATATGTTGGAGAGAAACTAGAAGCAATCCCACTAAAATCAGGGACTAGACAAAACTGTCCACTCTCTCCCTACCTGTTCAATATAGTACTTGAAGTCCTAGCTAGAGAAATTAGACCAAAAAGAGGTCAAAGGGATACAAATTGGAAAGGAAGAAGTCAGAGTATCAGTATTTGCAGATGAAATGATAGTATACTTAAGTAACCCCAAAAATTCCACCAGAGAACTCCTAAACATGATAAACAACTTCAGCAAAGTGGCCAGATATAAAATTAACTCAAACAAATCAGCAGCCTTCCTATACTCAAAGGATAAACAGGCTGAGAAAGAAAGAAGGGAAACAACACTCTTCACAATAGTCATAAATAATATAAAATTCCTTGGTGTGACTCTAACCAAGCAAGTGAAAAATCTATATGACAAGAATTTCAAGTCTCTGAAGAAAGAAATAGAAGAGCTCAGAAGTTGGAAAGATCTTCCATTCTCATGGATTGGCAGGATTAAAATAGTAAAAATGGCCATCTTGCCTAAAGCAATCTATAGATTCAATGCAACCCCCATTAAAATTCCAACCCATTTCTTAATAGAATAAGAAAGAGCAATTTCTAAATTTATCTGGAATAACAAAAAACCCATGATAGTGAAAACTATTCTAAACAATAAAAGAACCTCTGACAGAATCACCATCCCTGATCTCAAGCTATACTACAGAGCAATAGTGATAAAAAAAAAAAAACTGCATGGTATTGGTACAGGGACAGGCAGGTAGATCAATGGAACAGAATTTAAGACCCAGAAACGAACCCACAGACCTATGATCATTTTGACAAAAGAGCTAAAATCATCCTGTGGAAAAAAGAGACAGCATTTTCCACAAATAGTGCTGGGTCAACTGGCAGTCAACATGTAGAAGGATGCAAATTGATCCATTCTTATCTCCCTGTACAGAGTTCAAGTAGAAGTGGATCAAGAACATCCACATAAAGCCAGATACTCTGAATCTAATAGAAGAGAAAGTGGGGAAGAACCTGGAGCACATGGGCATAGGCGCAAATTTCCTGAACAGAACACCAATAGCTTATGCTCTAAGATCAAGAATAGACAAATGGGACCTCATAAAATTACAAAGCTTCTGTAAGGCAAAGGACACTGTCAATAGGACAAAACAGCAACCAACAGATTGGGAAAAGATCTTTACCAATCCTACATCTGATAGAGGGCTAATATCCAATATATACAAAGAACTCAAGAAGTTAGACTCCAGAGAACCAAATAACCCTATTCAAAAATGGGGTACAGAGCTAAACAAAGAATTCTCAACGGAGGAATATTGAATCACTGAGAAACACCTAAAGAAATGTTCAACATCCTTAATCATCAGGAAAATGCAAATCAAAATAACCCTGAGATTCAACCTCACACCAGTCAGAATGGCTAAGATCAAAACCTCAGGGGACAGCAGATGCTGGAGAGGGTGTGGATAAAGAGGAACACTCCTCCATTGCTGGTGAGACTGCAAACTGGTAAAACCACTCTGGAAATCAATTTGGCAGTTCCTCAGAAAATTGGACATAGTACTACCCGAGGACCCAGAAATTATTATTTACACAGCACACAGGTGGCAGCCCAGACCTAAACAGCCCAAATTATAAATACTCACTGCATAGGGATCTCATTCATTTTAGAACCTTGCTAAGAGTCTAGGAGCTCCTCAACAGCTATAGAGAAAGAATTCAGGCAGTCTATGAATGTTAGTTATTAAATTTCCATTATTGCTAAATTCTTATTGGAATGTAGAATATCTCTCAATTGCAAAGGTAGACTACAAACTCTAGAAACTTCCACAGTGCTTATTATAGATATTTTTCATATAATGTCAGATGTGATATTGATATTTCAAACTATCATTAATTCTTGTCACTACTACAAAATCACATCAATTATTAAACCTACCATTAGATTTGGTTATCCCATGCATTAAAAACACATTTATTTCTATATCAAAATGTTCACTTTTGATAGATACTTCTCAAGATGATTAGTTTCTTTATAAAAATGTTTTACATTTATATTATCCTAGTGGGATGCTTAAGTATATTTTTCAAAACCTTCAAACTTTTTCATAGTTTTCATGATTTCTTTTTCTTTTCTGAGACTTGGATCTCACTATTTCACTATGTAACTATATAGCTTAGGCTGGGACTATAGGTGGATTTAGGTTTCATCAACTCTATTTGAGCTGTAGACAAATACTTTCAGAACCACTGTCTCTTATTACCTCCTGGTTATCAGTTAGCATGTTTCTACCAGCTCTGACTTCCTTTCTATATAATTGTTCTCTAAGGTTCAGAGGATGAACTATGATAACCAGTTTTGAATGAGTGAGTTGGTTAAGCTTATAGCAAGCCAAAAAAAACCCAAAACAATAAAACCAAGAGACATAAATGATAGATGACAGGTAGATAGATGGACAGACAGACAGACAGACAGTAAAACATTGTCAAATAGGGTACTCAAAATATCCAGCAGAAAGTGCCTTCTGTAAGGCATATGGCTTGCGTGTCTGATAGAATGAGTCCTGGGCAGAGTAGAGCATCCTCTCAAGAGAAGTTTCCAATTAAAAATGGAGGAGGAGGCTGAGGAAGAAGGAGGAGTAAGAGGAGGACAATGACAATGACAACAACAGGGAGGTAATGGCAGCAGCCTGCAGCTTGGAAATGGTCCACAGAAATCAAGTAGGGGAGTTGAGTCATGCAGTCATAGGTGCTTTTAAATGGTGGGACCAACAACACTCACTGATGTTGGAAGTGCCTGCTTTCTAGCTGCTCTCAAACATGCCATATTTTAACTCTTGGGCTACTTTACTGTTCTCCTTCTGTCACAGAGATGATGGGGTGTGCTAGTCCGGGTTTCTATTCTTGCACAAACATCATGACCAAGAAGCAAGTTGTGGGGGAAAGGGTTTATTCAGCTTACATTTCCCCTTTGCCATTCATCACCAAATGAAGTCAAGACTGGAACGTAAGCAGATCAGGAAGCAGGAGTTGATACAGAGGCCATGGAGGGATGTTACTGGCTTGCTTCCCCTAGCTTGCTCAGTTTGCTTTCTTATAGAACCCAAGACTACCAGCCCAGAGATGGCACCACCCACAATGGGCCCTCCCCTCTTGAACACTAATTCAGAAAATGCCTTACAGCTGGGTCTCATGGAGGCTCTTCCTCAACTGAAGCTCTTTTCTCTGTGATAACTCCAGCCTGTATCAAGTTGACACACAAAACCAGCCAGTACAGGGGTCAAGCCACCCCCAGACAAGCATTCTTTGAGAAGACATGATAGAGATGTAATTGGGTCTAAACTGTGGAGTGAAGGCAATCCTGCTTCCAGATCCAACTTCTCATTGTACTCAAAGGATACAAGACAATTTACTAATACAATGCACAGTACATTTACTTACTCAGCCAGCGTGCAAGCTTTCTCACTGGGCCTTCCAGCTCTCTCTACTTGGTTTGATCAGAAAGATCACTTCATTCATATTCAAATCAACGTTATACTTAGATTTCCAAGTACTCATATTCTTATGTTCTTTGAGCTCATCTCTTTTGTGAGCCAGAAGTGCTTGTAAGTGCCAGATTCCCCAACCTTATACAGATTTGATTGTGACAGTTTCTTTATATATAGCTACTGAGGCCCTGGCCACACAATTTTTCTTTTCCTTAAAACATGGTAATCACTTCTCTAGGGCAGTTCTTCTACTAAGTTGTGCAACTCTTGATAAGTCATAAGCCTGATGCTATTCTCTATGTAAATAATTCTTCCCTGTCCACTTCCTTAATAATAAAACCTTTACTATTTACAATCATTCTTTCATCCAAACTAAGTCTAAACTGTTATTGCTCTTAATTAAGTGATCCTGGTACTTGTTCATGTCATAGCTTTTTTTTTTTTTTTGTCTTTTCAGCAAAATAGCTGTGAAATGCTCATTTTCTTGGATGCTATTCTTCAGAAATATCAATTTAAACATACTAGTATTTGTCCTTTTTAATCTATCAATTTTCCTCCAATTCTGCTTCTTCCCCTTACTATGACTATTATAGACATTACCTAAATCTCTCTATACCATAGATTACATGTCTGCATATGATGTGTGACATCCAACATAGTACAGCTTGGGTTCTCATTTTATTTCTAGATGTTGGTCCTGCCTACTTATCTCCAGGCATTTTTTTCTCTTCTCATGGCTGGGGATATTTTCATATTCTATTAAAATGTGACTTGTTCTAAGTTATACTTTCTTCAGATTTGGGGTTTATATTCCTCACCAACCTTCTGCAATGTAACTTTGTAATACAATGAGAGGAAAGTCAAAAAGTGAAGAGCAACTATTTAATGAGTGACCAAACATCAGCCCTCTCATGATAGACAGCGCAAAGTACTTCAGTGACCTCTAGGTACCTTTAACTGATAAGAACGGGTGTTCTCCTACCTACTGCAGCCTACTCATACCCCTGTTTACACTTTTGTGGGGTCACTCCATAGTTTTCTTTGGGGGAGTTGTTCCTTGTGTGACTTTTAACATAGCAGCTTGGGCCTGTTAACGTCTGCTGCATCTACTTAGAAGATGGATACCAACTAATGGGAGGATATGATGTTCTCTTGGGTCCCTTTCTTACGCTTTTTATTACTGCCCTCCTACTCTTAGAATTTGACAACAAAAGGAGGAGTGTTCTGCATACATGCAAGAGATGGAAGAATACTGCCGGGGCGGGGGTCCTCTAGGAATTCTCTCCCCCTGCCCTGGCCTGAGCCAGTAAAAGAGACTCACTGCCTTTTCTTCCACAGCAAGCATATGAATGTCCTTTCTTCTTGAACTTTCTTGCCTTCCCACAGACATTAGTTTTTGTTTGTAAGTTTTATTCTATATTCCAAAGGGATCAAAGACCTTTATTTTTAAAAATGAAACACTGAAGCAAGTAGACAAAATATGGGGAATATTTTTCAATACGTTGGGGGTTGGTAAAACCTTTTAGATCTTCAATAGCACTGGAAAAAGACCCATCTATTCACAGATGGAAATAAATTAAATTTTAAAAGTATGCATTTTTTACATTTTATTTGTGTCTATATGTGCACATGTGTCCTATGCATGCAGGTATGTGGGAAGGCAAGGGGGGGGTCTGTGTCAGAGCCCTGATGTATCTGAAGTTACAGATGTTTGTAAGACGCCCAACGTGTGTGTGTGCTGATAAGCAAACTCTGGTTCTCTGGAAGAGTATCGGGAATTCTGGTTTGGGATAAGGACTCAGAACCCCCTCCCACTTGCCCCCCAATAGGAACAGAAGCATTCAACTCTTTCTACCATCGAGTTAAGTTCTCTCCCTGAGTATCCTTCCAGTGTTAGTCTTCACTAAACAAACTAAAAAATGGGGGACAGAGTGTCGAGGGAGCCTGAAGAATACCCAAAAAAGCCTTGATAATCTTTACATGCGATTGTACAGACTTTGCCCAGAATTGAGGTTTGCCCCATTTTCTTGGGAATATAGGAAAAGGTTCAACTTAACACTAAGAACACGGATAGAGAAACTGTCTGTCTTGTCTAATATTTCTGATAGTGTGTTCAAATAATAATGCTAATAGACTATGGAATACTGGAGGAGAAGTGGTTAACGTGACACGCCCTCCAAGTCATCCTGGGCTTCCTGATGCTATGCAGGCATCTATGTTTCTGCCCAGTGGGAGGAGACAGGCTGCTTCATCTCATACTGAATTTACTGCTGAGTCCACAGGAGAAGCAATTGCAACTCACTAAAGAAACAGAATGAGTCAATTTTCCCTTCAGAACACTCCAGGGGAAAAAAAATGCAGAAAAGAAATTATTTATTATGGGGCTTTCCTGGAGCTCATCTTCTCTAAGAGAAAAGGCCGAGCATAGATTCAATCAGGTTTTGGAGACATTTATTTAGGTAAGCTAAGGAAGTACTTCAAAGAGGGACCGGAGTGGGCTTTTCACAAAAGGGAGGCACAGCGCAGCTGGTTGAACATTGTGGATTTTAAAGAATTTTTATGAATATTTATGAGGCAGATGGAATATCATGGGACAAGAGGGCCTTCTTCCTTCCCAAAACAGTGTACCACAGCTCCCTTTTAGAGTGTTTTTTCCCATGATCCTCTAAGAAAGTGTGCAAAAGGGGGGAAGCCATGATGTAAATGACATCATATCAAAGCCAAGGTGTACTGTTAGTGAATGCTTGGAAACACGTTCTGGTGTCTCAACTTCTGATGGAACAGGAGCACTCTACCTACAGCCTCCGAGACATTTAATTCCAGAGATGACCTGACATCAGCAGACATAGCTACCTAGATGCAGCTATTAAGACAGGCTAAAGTTCTCTCAGCTATCTCACACCGAACTCTTTTTTGAGGCTGCCTTATTGTGTCTCTGAGTTTAAGAAACACAGTTTAAAAGACCAGACACCATGTTTTATTGTCTACGTGTATGAAAGTATTAAGAGAAAAGTAAAATAACATGAAAATAAATTTTAAAAAAAATGTTAATCATTGAAACCAGGCAGGGTGGCATATGCCTGCAGTTGCTGAAAGCTAGGGTACAGGTAGGTGGCAGGAGTTCATGGCCAGCATGTCTGCAAAGGGGGACCTTGTCTCCAAACACAACACATTGGAAAATAATTGGTCGTTTTTTTTTCTTTGAATTGCTCACAATGGTGGAAGTAGAATGGTGTTGAAATAGTCCCAAACCCATCAAACTCCTCTCTTCCTTACCCTTCCCTGAAGTATGGTAGCCACTATCTCTCGCACTCCAGAGACCTTGAGTGATGATCAGTCAGACACAGGCTTATGGTTGGATTTTACAGAGCTCTGCCTTCCCTTTTGCAACCCATGGGCAAAGCAGGTTAACTCTTGTTATTCCCTCCCACATTTCTGGTGGGTTTTGTGCTCTTCTTTATCCCCTTTACTGGGAGATAGAGAGTACTTACACACAGACATGCTGTCCAGCAGCCTTGACCTCACTTGTAGTACTTCCTTCTAACAAGTTGTTTTCTGTATATCCAAGATTCCTAAGGGAACTATAAAGTTGGGCGAGCTATTTCTCCCCTAGAGGGATGCTGACAAAGTCAATAGTGAGCTATTCCACTCTTGAAATTCTCACCAGAAAGTCAATTCTGATCTAATAGGGAGGCAGTTTTAAATGTTGCAACCCAAAAAGTACTTAGGGAGGTCATGGGGTGATCCTACCAGTTGTATGTACAAAACTACAACTGCAGAAATATAACAAGCCTGAATTTTACAAGACTTAGATCCTAGATCTAATAATATTGTGACATGAGTTGGTCTTTAACCATTCATAGAGCAGAGGAACAAAGGCCACACCACACGTACCCAGAAGTCAGTCTTGCTGCTACACTCTCTAGGGCACCCAAGCCTAGACTCACATCATTTCCTCTCAACTAAATGCCTTGTAAAATGAGATCACGAATTCACAGCCTTATTATAACCTTCAAAAAAAAAACAGAGCACATGTAAAACACTTAAAATGGTGCTAGTAGGTTTAGGGTTTTGGAAATTTTTCTTTGCAATTTTCAGTTTTCTACTTAAATCCAAATTTTTTGAGCATCTGGAAAACAGTAAGCAACTAATGCATAGTACTTGCTGTCTAATGTAGTCACATTATCTCCAAGGAAAGCCTTCACTGTAGCTCTCCCCATTTCACAGATAAAGAAGTTGAGGTTGGAAGGGAAAGAAAGATTACCCTTACCCTAGGGCAACAGTGAAAGCTGGACTGAGATTAAAAAACAGAGCTGACATAAAAATGGGAGGAGGACAGGGATGGCAGAGGGGGACAGGGACAACAGAGGGGGAGGACAGGGACGACAGAGGGGCAAAGAGAGAAGGGGAAGGTAAGAGAACACCGAGGAGAGGAATCCCTCACTCTTTAATGCTGCCTCAACTCCCTACAAAATTTGACTCCTTGAATGTTCTAATTTCCAGTTTTAGCAGCTACATTATGAGAAAATTGTCCTTCCTTTCCACAAAATTTATGGGAGGATTGAGGGGGCCAAGGTCAATACTCGGATGCCATCTCTGCCTTTCGCATCTCAAATGTAGCATTTCTGGAATGCAGTTTCTGAACTCCTCACACCCAGTAGCTGGCATGGAGTGGACATAGATGAGCAAGACTCAGTTCCTGCCTTGATGACATTTGTAGGGCCGTCTGTGTGTGAAGGACAGAGATCAGATGGTGAAACACATGGTAAAAGGCATAGCATAGGAGAAGGGCATCCATGCTGTTGGGAAAACTTACTTTGCCCATGAGTGGGGCCGGGTCAGCGAAGCTTCTAAGAGTGACTTTTCATGGATTCTGAAAGATGAACCAAAAGGGTTTGTGTCTCCATCTCTTCTGTCACTTGGCCCCAGTGACTGCCCAGCCATTAACTGCTTAGTTAGCAGCCCTGGTAATCCTAAGACTGGGTATGGATGAGGGAAGAGCCACAGAGGTGCTGTCCAGATGCCTCATTTCTTAACATTTATGTCATGAGAACCGTGTAGTTCCCATCTACCCCCTCTCGAGTCTAAGACTAAAACCGCTCGAGTAAGCATCCTCCAAGGGAAACATGCTGCCCTGTCTGAGTGTGTTGTAGGATTTTCCATGTCCAATCATATTAAGGCAGTTAAAGGGCTGTGATTGGAGCGGAAAAGGGAAGCGGACCTAGGAGTTGGGAGGATAGAGGTTGCAGGAGAAGAAGGGAAGAGAACCGAAATGGTGTCCGACGTGGTGTTATCAAAAGGTTAGAATAATTGGGTTAAGGCTTTATCATTATCAATTGGATCTAAATTACTACACTGGCATCATGTAATTGAGAGTTTAAATATACATAAATATGATTGTCTAATTAAGCTTTAAGAGTTTTGATTTACTTGGTTACTAGAATGTGGATCCGCCGATTAAAAGGGTTTATGGTGGAGAGAAAACACAGCTGGGATGCTGTGGTAGCAAGCTGGGAAAGAATGGCTCAGTGTGGAGAACAGGCCGAGCCGGGGTGCCACCGGGACAGGGTACTGAGTCCTGGCAGAGCAGGAGAGTTGGCGGGATCATTTTAAATATTTTCCACAACATGAGTGTTGTATTTACTTCTATCCAGAGAGACTTTGAGGTAAAACTTGCTGTCTCCACGCAGGAGCTTATGCTACCCTTTAACATGATCATTGTTAGAATAACAATCTGGGGTTTGCATTCCTATGTCTGTGGTCACTGTGATTTGAAGACATGCTGTTGACCACCTATGCCCACCACAGGAAGCCTGGCCTTTAAACAGCGCTGCACTAGCAGAATGTGACAGAGGAGAACCTCCCTCATTGGGATGGATTCCGAGAAGAAGGAAAAGTTATTTTCTTTCCTTCCTCAAAAACTTTAGATTTCAGGATTTATTTATTTATTTTGTTTAGATGTTTGGCTTATAACGGAGGAGGACTCTCAAAGTATGTCTTAGCCCTTTCTGCCCTAAACTGCCATTTCTAGTCTCATTGCTAGAGATCTCTGAACACACCATCAGTGTTTACCAAGTTATTAGATTATTTTGCCAGACATACACAGTGACCCCCTAGTGGTGACTAGGATCTCTGAAGGCTTCTGGTGCCTCTTTCCACCATGCCAGGGAGCCTTCCATCTTCCTCTTCCCTGTGTACACAAATGTCAATTGCTTAATACACATGGAACAAATATGAGAATATAAAGTCAAGTTGAAAACTGTAATTTTTATACACACATTTATACAAAATTACACATATGTGAAGGCAAAAGCCCTTTTAAAGTCAACTTAGAGGTTGTGTTGCTATGACAAGGTTAAACTATCACTGGCTAATGGTACTATGAATTCAACTTATCAGAGTACCTCCCAGGAAAGTGACATACTTAGATATTTTCATAGCCTGCTTGGGAGACAGTCCTTTGACTTGCCAGGCTGCCAAGAACGATTCCCCACTGCCAACTTCAGAAGAGGCCATGCTGTTTGCAGGAGAGCTGTGATCTAGTGAAGAATCCCATACAACTGAGACAATGTTGGGCATTACTAAGAGCACTTAAGCCTTTATGGAGCTAAGTTCTCTTTCTTAATTCTCTTTCTTAATTCGGGTTTGCTAGTCTACAAAGTGTCACTAATGAAAGATTACCATGGACTCAGCAATTGGTAAATAAAAGAAACTTACAAGTAGCAAAAAGTGAGTCTGGCACTCAGAAGAGACTTTAGAATGTATCAACCCATGGCAGAAGGCAGAGGGCAGGAGAAAATAAGACAGAGATCCCCTGCACAAGGAAGTCCCTTCATCATATGAATAAATGCTTTAGAACTATAACTCAATTCCTGAAGGGCCTACAGCCTCTCAAAGCCCCACATCTCAACACTTACACTGAGAATGCAGTTTCCAACAATTGAGCTTTGGAGGATGAATTCAAACAATGACAGCAACACATGAAAAGTTTCCACTGATTCCCAAATAATTACCTTTCACTTGTTTCCAACCAATCTCATCATCAAGTAAAAACCTTCTGCTCATCTGTACTGCAGGCATTTAGGTATTGGCAATAGAAGGAGATTAAATAACAACAGTACATTGGCTCAGTGCAGGGGCAACACACCACGTTTAGTTCTCTAAACAGGTCTTTACATCTAGATTAAGAGTCTTATCCAGGGCGTTGTGTTTTCTAGGTTCTGAGCATGGTACACTGTCTTATTAAATTTGTTTCCCTTATAAATTACAGCTCAGAAAGGTCTGGATAGGAGAAGTTGGGTGTTAATACTCTTTGGAGATGCTGGAGATATACTCATTGAGTGGATCAGAGTGTAGATAGAGTATGTGTTTTCCCTTTGTGGTACTAATCTCAGATCTGCCATAGGTTCACTGTTTCCCATGCAGACCCTCTAAGGGGAAGGGTCTCAGGTGATGTGCTGGGATTGAATTCTCCCTCCCCTTCGCCCAGAGCTTAAGCCTGCCCTTTCAATGACACTTCACAATACGTTGGATAATTGCTTGTCTGAATTCAATAAACACTTCATGCATTAATAGGATTTTACTAGCAGTTGGGCCCCATCATGAAATTTGATTTCTTCTTTTCCCCTCCCCCTGGCTCCTTTGTAAACAGCTTGTGAAATGCTTGTCACAGTTCTCTGTTTGCGTGGGCTCCAATTATAGCATCAGCATACCCATGCCCCAGCACTCTCCAGCAGGTGTAGAATTGTGTTGCACTGTACAATATCACCCAGGGAATTTTCCAGTATAGTTATGCAAATTCTATATGCCCCAGCTACTGTGTTTAGTGCAAAGTCTATACAGGAGAATGGTCCATTATCGATGTAGGCTTTGTCTCTAGAAGCAGTAAAGTCAGTTATGTTATAGACGGTATTTTCTCGATTCCATATCAAAAATTCTAGCACCTACATACAGACATTAGCTGGTTCTTCCTATCTCCAGCCTCAAACCAAGCAAAGCCCTGTACAGCTTTTAAGGAAGCAAGCCAAGAGAACATTGGCTATGCTAAGTGTTGGACCTATAAGGTCGATTTTATCAAGTCCACTTGGCAAGCTGGTGGTACTCTTTTGACTCTAGATACTGAACTTATGAGTTGTGTGAGGTCTTACACAAATATTACCTTAGTCCTGAATTTCACCCTGAGTTTCATGACTCATCGCCTCAAGTGCAAAAAAAAAATAATAATAATGATAATAGCATCTGCCACAATACTGAGTAATTTCTCCTCACGATTTAGTCCCCAAGTGGTCATAAATGTGCCTCTGGCATTAAGAATCACTTAAGCGTAGTTGCACTACATCGTTTGGTTTGGTGTGAATAGAGTCCTTGTTTTATTTGAAACTAACAGCAATTGTAATCTGACCAGTGAGGCACTTTCCCACATTATCACATGTTCATCTACAGAAGTTCTACCCCAGTTCTGCAAACAGTTCCCACTGGGGACCACAGTACTATAAAACCAGCTAGAATAGTTGCAGTGAGCAGAATCCTGCCACTCAAGTGGAAAATGCAATTTTGCAGAATTAACCCCTACTTCTTTCCCTGACGAGTACTTTACAAGGTTGATAGAATTCAACAGGAAAAAAATTAAAAGGCATATCTGGAGATGTGGGTTCTGGTTATAAGATATAGCAGTAAGCTCCTTCTGAGTCTTCCTTCTGATCCACCCTCTCATTTGTAAGGTAAACAGTTGTGCTACACAGGAGAGAAAACACCATCAATAAGTTATTAGGTAATTGTTGTATCCGTTCAGACACTCATGATAGTCTCAAGACACTGGAAACAGTAAAAGAATGCAGTGCAGGGACTCTTGTTCCACACTGGGTAGCTGTGAGAAAGCAAAGAAGCCACTTTTTAAAAATATCTGTAAATGGATCAAAGACTTCTTGAGGAGTAAATGTGATGGAGTTTGTGGAGCCCTTGAATAAGTTCTAGAACATTCTATAAATCCCACAGGATTCTTAAAAGCTCTACTGAACAAAGGCCTACATCATGTGGTGACTCTGCTAACACATAAACTTGAAGAAATGTCACAGCCCCAAACATCTATGCATCTCAATGGGATGTTAACCATCACTGAACTGCATTAGGGAATGTATTATATTTTTACTTATTTTTTAACTTTTTTTATTGATTCTTTGTAAATTTCCCATCATGTACCTCAATCCCACTCATCTTCCCTTCTCTTTGTATCTAACCTTTGCAACCTCTCTATACCGAAAAAAAAAATAGAATTAAACAAAACAAAACAAAAACAAACAAAAAACCTCTTACCATGAATTATTGTATTATATATTATAATGTGTCTCACGGTACACCTTTTTATAAATATGTTTTATTTGCAAACGTTCATTGCAATGAGCCATTGGCCTGCTTCAAGGTCTCTGACTCTGCTTCACTATAGATATTTGATCACCAGGACTCCTCTCTGACATCCTGTTGTTACCCTGTATCATAGACATTCTTCAGTTTAGAATCTGCAGGACCAGCCCTTTCACATTGGGGTGGGCCAACTTAAATCTCTAGATCTAGGCCTGGGAGGTAGCTGAGTTAGTCAGCCTGCCAGCTCTCCTCAACCCAAACCACCAGGGCAAGCTCTCCAGCCCTGCACTGACTAGATCATCAAATGCCATAGCTGGCAAGGGGCAGGGTCAGCTGATCAGATCTCCTACTCTCATATTCTCCGGGTTGGCTCACCCACACCTTTGCCACCAGGGCTAGTGCTACTGTACTGCCCAGGCAAGGTGTAGAACCCACTCTCCAGAAGGCTACAGTCAGCCTTCTGTGAGAACAGCTCTCCTGTTTTCATGAATTCAGGACCAGCTCTACTGCCTACTGCAGGCAGTAAGACAGGGCATCTCTCCCTTGACCAAGGCAACCCATAACAAACTATATATAGATGGGGCTCTTCTGAGCTCATACTTTCTGGACCAGCTCTCCCTAGTGTGGTACCCAGTGAGGGCCAGAGTCAGCTCCCCACAGTGCCTCAGACAGCAGTCCATACCAGGGAATCTTTATAGTCATTGGTGGTAACATGGGCCTGGGACGTTAACACAGATTATTACCACCCCCACTCCCCCAACCCCTCACCCCCGCCAGCTGCTATAGGGTCACAGACCCAGATGTAGTCCCTGGCAGCAGCATCATGGGCCTGGATGTCCCTATGACCTCAGGTGGCATCACAGGCCACTCAGATCATCATGTCCCCAGTGGTATCATGGTCCTTGGATGGATATACAGATGATACCTGTTGGCAGCCCAAACCATGGGTGTCTACTTGGCCTTTGGTGGTCAGTCAGGCCACAGACATCAACACAGACACCAGCTATGGACCAACATGGACCCAAACATGGTTCTGGGCAGCAGCCTAGGCCAGGACCACACCATAGCCTCCTCATATCTGCCTGTCCCTTACCACTGTGGACTCTCCAGTTTCACCTTTCTCTACAGTGTATGAATCCTTCGACTTAGCTTTCTCTTCCATCTCTCCACCACATAATCCATCTTTTCCATCTCTCCATCACATACTTTTTTACCATAGTAGCACTCACAGTAGGTGCTTAAGTGTCTTTCCTCCAAGTGTCCCAACCAGGGCCATGTCAGGAGCATGGGTGACTTTCTTAGGGCCACTCCAGTCAGATTATATTTCTTTTAAATAAAAAAATGTGAACTGGGGCTAGAGAGCAGAAATGAGTTTGATTCCCCGCACTTGTGCCAGACAACTGACTACTAACTGGGGATCTGACATCTCTGGCTGCCATGGGTACAAGCACACACACACACACACACACAAACAGAAAGAGAGAGACAGAAACAGAGACAGAGACAGACAGGGAGAGACAGACTGAGACAGAGACAGACAGAGAAAGAGACAGAGACAGAGGAACTTTCCATTATACTGATATGATCCACGATTCCAAACCACCTAGGAAATTTTCCTAGGATTTATCTTAAAATTACAGTTTTGAAGCCTTGTCTTTGGCTGCAGCACTCCTGCCCACTGCTCCCTATCACACCAACAGACGAAGATTTTTTTCTGCCTGAAGCAAACGTGTGTCCAAGAGCCAAATGCTCTCCCTTTACTACGCAGGGTCCGTCTTCAAAATCTCAGCTTCCTGGGAACACTGTGAAAATCCTTTGTCTCAATTATATCATTCTTCATTTAAAGAAGTTTACGACTTTTTTGGAGCTCAAAAAATTATCTTGTTATTCTAACAGTCTCCAAGATTTAGTCTGAATTCATTTTCACTTTATCAAATCAACCATTCTCTAGCCAATGGGATTATCTTCATCTCAAATATGCTCTTTAGACCCTACATCCCATGCCTTACCCCAGGAATGTCTTTTTAAGTCCTCCATGCACTCTTTCCTTCTGATATCACATGAAACTTAACTCCCACTTTCTCCCAGAGGCCCATCCCTCTATGTACAGCCAAGGATGCCTCGCCTTCTCCTTTGCCACATGGAATTTGCACAGTCTATAACATGTCATGGTTGCCTACAAAAGTTGCACCACCTTATCTCCTCTGCTAAACAGCAAGCAGGGTAAGAGACAGTGGTGACCATGGGTGATATCTGCCAAAATGTATGGTTAGAAAATAGTGGCTGCACAGGCTCAGAGACCAAAGCAGGAAGCATGGGGCCTGCATAGGTCTGCACCAGGTCTTCTGAGTATTTGTGATGCTTGTTGGATTTGCAGTCTTGAAGGACTCCCAGCAGTGGAAGCAGGTGTGTCTCTGACTCTTTTGCCTGCTCTTGAGACTCTTAGCCTCCTATTGGGTTGCCTTGTCCAGCCTTGACACGAGGCTTTCATCTTGTTCTATTGTATCTTGTTTTGTCATCTTTGGCTGTCAACTCTTGGAGGCCTGTTCTTCTCTGAAGAGGAAATGGAGGGAGAGTGGGACTGGGGAAAAGGGGAGGTGGGTGTTTTGGAAGAGTGGAAGGAGGAAAAACTAGTTGGGATGTATTGAATGAAAAAAATCTATTTTCAATTTAAAGAAAGGGAAGAAAAAGAAAATAAACAGAGGGAAAAGAAGGAGGAGGAGAGGGTAGAAGGAAGAAGAGAAGGAGGAAGAAGATGATGATGAAATTGATGGTGGTGGTGGTGGTGGTGGTGGT
Organism: Apodemus sylvaticus; assembly: GCF_947179515.1. NCBI lineage: Eukaryota > Metazoa > Chordata > Mammalia > Rodentia > Muridae > Apodemus > Apodemus sylvaticus. Next base: position 36,253,298 of record NC_067472.1, read on the forward strand.
GGTGGTGGTGACTGGGTATCACTACAGGCTAAACTTCCCAGGCTTCTTTGCTGTCATATCTATATAATGACGTTTCCACCCATGAGAAGTAACTTTTAAAGGACACATTCTTTTAGATTATTAGTTAGCATCTTTTGATTAAAAAGAAGTATAAATGGGGTACTTTTTAATATTTGACTAAAATACCTGGAGGTGCCCTTACATATTCTTTTCTTATCCCATGAACTAGATCAATCATGGATGTGCCTGCTTCTTAGAACTATGTTAAAAATCCTCAATATCCACAATGATGGAGGAACAGAATGCAGGAGGAAAGCTGGCTTTGAACATGGCTTCCTTATATATCCACACATCTCTCTTCAGGGTTGTTGGGAAAGAGAAGCATCACCCATTCTCTTCTCTTACAATGTACAATAAGCCACATTAATAGTAGCAAAAGCTCTGTCATAGACTTATGAATCACTCCGACAGTCACTTCGATGATCTACAAAATAAAGTAACCTAGTCTTCAGTTGAGTTTCTGCTTTAGAAATTTTGTATTAAATATAAATATACATGTTGTAGTGGGTTATATAAGAAGTATCATGTCTTATCATTTTGACTAATATTATTTCAGCAATATCAAAAATCTTATATTTGCTGGTTGATGGGTTTGTTCTGTGTGCATTCTTCAATTCCTGAGAATGAGAAATTGATGTAGTATATGAAGGCTACCATCACATAAAGGGACTTGGATAAAACAGTCTTGGAGGAATCACCTCGATGCTTCTGTCAGTGTCCAGAGTTAGCTCTGCAGCCTATGTACACTCTGTGGTCAGTCTAGTGTCCTTGCTTTTACCCTGTTTCACCTCCCTATGAACCAGAGAAGGTTCGGAAAAATGTAATTGGCTCTAGAGGTTACCTCTCAGGAAGGCAGCTGTTAGAACCAACAGTATCTTCACCTCAAATGTGATGGTATTAAAGGATGCCCAAAAGGAAAGCCATCCAAAATAGAGGGCACTGAATCCATTATCAGCAAGTAGCTAATATAAAAATATACACCACCAACAAGAGAAGAAATTTGGTTTAAAAATCTACCCAAAGAACTATATTCAAGTTTTATCATTCCTCTCCTTGGCTTCAAGACATTGTAGTCTCTAGCTTTTCTCTACCCTTATGTGTCATTTGTCCTCAGGGTCCTTGACAGGGACCTTATCCCAGGGCTCACTGATTAACCCCTTCACTTTCCAGTCACTTTAAATCATATCTTCGCATTTATCCAATGAACTTAAATCACTGAATTAAAAACCCATGTCTTTCTTATATATCCAGCTTTCTATTTAACCTGTCTACTTGTATGCCTATTACGGATTTCAAACAATGGGACTCAGATACATTTTCACATGCTTCCTCCATATGTGGCTTCCATGAAGTCAGTTAATGGCAAACGTATCCTTTTATTTGTTACTATAACACCACACTCTCGTCTTCTAGCATTCCCTGTCTCAATTAGGCTAATTTTCCGGTCCCATTGGTTCCTTAATTTACTGTACTCCCATCTTCCACAGGACATTTGCCCTAGCTGCTGTCTACATACAGACATCATCCAGATGCCACACAACTGAGCCCCTCCTTCCTTCTAACCTTTATTCAGATAATACCTCTCTAAGCAAGGTCCTCATAACAAACCTAGCAATAAATGTTACTCCTATCATTTTCCTTAGAAAAAAATTATTACTGATGTTTATTTATTATACAAAGTGATGGGGTTGACAGTGAGATTTTTTTGTTCTAATATATTATGTATTTGACTATAGTCACTCCCCATTAGCCGCTCATGTACCCCTTCTTCCTTTATCCCTCCCCATCCTCTTCCCAAATTGTACTACTTTTATTGTCATTATACATATACATATACACATATATTTCCATTATATAATATTATATATAATTTTTAAATGAGTTTTAACATGTTTATATATAAAATCATGTTAAAAATCTTTGATTTATTTCAAATTGATTTTCGTACGTGGTGAAAATTATGGTTCTACTGTTATCCTCTGCATGTAACACCCAGTTTCCCTAGCATCCTTCACAGAACGGGCTGCCTTTTCTCTAGGGCATGTTTAGACACCTCCATCAATCTTATTTTGACTCTAGCCACCTAATTGGTTTATCTAAACTCTAGCATTTTCAATATAGTTACTTTGTTTTTCTTTCTCAGTAGCATTTACCGTGTTCAAACATAATATATACCTACTTATTATAATCATTTCAATTGTATGTCTTCCCCAGTGAGTATTTGAACTTCAAAAAAAGGATCTGATCTTTTTCATTAACAAGAATTTATCAACTTTACAAAATAACTTCTGCACAGTATGGGCAATTGCATCATCTTTGTTAAACTAGCAAATATTTACTAAATATCACATTAGGGTAAGCATTCTGCAAGATTCCTAAGAATAGACTACCCACAATAGACATGATGCCTACTCTCCTAAAGCCTCAGAAGGCAGCTCTGAAGAGTATAAATCAACATGCAGTGTTTCAAGAATCTGAAAAATGTTGATGAGATAGATTATTGGAACATACTTCACTACAGAGGAATTCTCAGGGAACAATCATTCAATAGTCAAAGAAGAACTGAAAAGAAGAACTGAAATCACTCTTCAAGGAGCTGTAAAGGGTACAGAAATAATTCCCTCATCCCTCAAAAAATTTCCTTCCATTCCACTATTTTATAGCATGAACAATAGTCCTGCAATGTACAGAATATACACAAATTCAAAAGCCCATGAATTCTTTCAATAGGATAATTTAGCTTAGGTGAAGCATAGAGTTTTCCACCCAGATACTCAGTTTGAAGAGAGATGACTCTTCAGAGCAGGAATGTATAGCAGAGCTCGGTGATAATTCATATAGTGTTGAACAGGGAGGAAACCTGCATAGAGGAAAACCTGCAAAACATCTAGGAAGTTGGGGGATTCACAAGCAAAGTCAACATATTCTATCATCTTTCTATCAGCTCAGAAACAGAGTGAATTGTTGTTGGTGGGTTTGATACATTCACAGGCTACCTACCTACAAGTCTCTTGTACCTAATGAGATGTAATTTATTATTGGCAGTGAAAGATGAATACTACTTTCAATAAATTAAAATCATCTTTTATCATAAGGTTTTGGAAAGTATGGCCCCTACCACAGATATTTACAGGAGATTCATGAAAGTAAGCACTGTTAACTGTCAATAGCTTGAATAAGTTATTTAACCAATACACTCACTAAAGTTTTACACCATCCAAACTTTACTAGAGGTTATCAGTCTTGCTATATTGATGGTACAAGTTCCAGAAAGACAGGAAAATGGGCTCTTCCTTCAACGCTGCTCCTGGAAAATATACTACCACTGAAGAGCCTCTCTGAGGAATTTCTTGAGTTAAATTTAATCTGGAAATACAGAAGTGGCACATTGCTTCTTCCATTTGAGATATAGGATGCTGTGCCTTACAGCCAAGAGTAAAGGCATTCTTTACTCTTATCTTTCTTCCATTATTTCTATTATGAAAAATAATTTGCATCCTGCAAAGGTTAATACTGACAATTTAAGTTAAAAAGAGCATAATTACAATATACACTATGTGTAACTATTTCAATTCATTAAACAAGTATATGAATATGTATATATTTACATATGTTGTGTGAACATCTGTATGTGCCCATATGTGCATGTAGGGAGGACTGTAGTGTGAGGAAAGCTAATCAGACATCCTAAAATACTAAGGAAGCATGGCTGGGTGTTAAAATTATGAGTCATTTAATTCCTGCTTTGATGTCTTCCACAGTTTGCTACAACCAGATTACTTTTCTATCCAGGAAACTACATGTAGAAAGAAACTAATGGAATAGTGATGTGGCAAAGACAGATACAGGGATTGTTTCAATGAATGAGCTGAGATTCTCTGCAGCAATATCCCAAGGTATTAAAAGGACGTGCAGACGTGGCCACAGAGCCAGCATCATAGATTCTAGAGGGATCAGAGAGTAAAGGCATGGATCCAGAATCTTGCAAATTTACAAATGTTGTCCAGATTTTCAAAAGAGGAGAACTGGTGAATGTCAAAGACTGTATCCCAATGCATGACATCAATGCCTATGTGAATTCAAGAAAAGATGATTAAACAGATGGCTCTGAGTATTTCGCAGAGGAAGTATTGGACTCACTTGGAACATGTCATGCCAAACTAAACTCATTCCTTTTAGGTTGGACTAAGAGATTTCAAAGGAGAGAGGGGTTGGTATTTCAGCAAGGCACAAGATAATCTCCACTGACATCTGCTAACCCTAGCACTCTCCTCAGGGGTGGAATCAGGCCAAGGAGAGACATCAGCAGACACACCCTCCAGAATGGAAGGGGCCTTTGGGAAATTGAACACATGGCTGAGATTTGAGGAAGGGGAGAGATAAGTCATAATGCAGATCCCTCTGGGAGAATAACTACAAAGCTCATGTCAAGAGAGGGCTCTCCTGATCACCCTCTCCAACCCTTCACTGTGCCTCTCAGTTTGATTTCCTCCAAGTTCTCACTTTCTGAAAGTATCCTACTGATGTGTTAATTTTCCTGTAGCCACCGTAATCACCCCAGACTGTTGGTCCTATATGTGCAAGGACAATGCCTATTGTACTCAACACTGAATGTCCAAGACCCTGGCACATGAGAGTCAATCAGTGTTTACTAAGTAAAGTCTTCTGAACTGAGTTCCCCACCAATGTCCACACAACTGCAATATTTCCAGGTGTTATTGTCTTTCTTCCATATCTATGAACACCAAAGTCTCAACATACCTTCCTTCTCCTCAGTTTCTTTGATGCAAGGAAGGCCCCAGGCATCTAAATCTTCTTTAACCAATGACCACCTGAGGTTCATGAGGTAGTAAACAATGGGAGACAAGCAAATGACATGGTAATCACAATGAACCAAGTCTTTGGCCTCAAATTGTGATAGGGAATGTCTCACCACAATTCTATAGACTGGTTACATGTGAGCATGGTCCAATCCAGAATAACCTTCCACTCTCTGCAGCTAAGTATGCCTTTCCTTGGAAAAGAGCCAATTATTGATGAATAGAGGTTTTAATCCCCCCAAAGGCCAATGTAGCAGTAAAGGAAGGAAATAAGTCCCCCTGTAGCCTAGATCTCTACTGTGTCAGTGACAATTAATCTTCATTGTTCAACTTGACCATATCTAGAATCCCTAGAACACTTCCCATTGGGGATGTCTGTGATGAATTTCTGGAGATTTACTCTGTAGGAGGAAAGATCTATCTGCAATGACAGAAGCTCAATTGCAGGGGTTGTGGTTCCAACAAGCTAAGCACCATCCCCCTTAGACACACTGTGATCAATGTTCTCTCCACTGGGCTTTCATGACTTGGTGGCATGCATTCTCTCCATCAAACCATGAGCCACACACACAAAAAATCCTTCCTCTCTTGTTTCTTGTCAATTATCTACTCACAGAAAAATGAGAAAAGGAACAAATACAGTGGCCTACTGGTTCAACTTTTACAGGGGTTAAGCTCAGCCTACATAAGGCAGCCCATTGCTTTGTCTGTGGGACTTGAGACCAGAAGAGAAGCAAGCTGGTCCAGCTTCTTAGGAATGGATTCTAAAGTCAAGTTTGCTGGCTTCAAATTACAACTTACTGCTCACTACCTGTTGTTTTTAACCAATTGTTTAATTCTTCTGAGTCTAAGTTGGTACAATGCTAAAATGAGTATGTGTATTAACTACACAGTAAATTTTTGTTCAAAGATTATATGATTTAATAATGAAACCTCTAAGAGAGAGAGAGAGAGAGCACTACATAAAAATTTGCTAAGTCCTTAAAGTCATAAAATCCATAGCATGTGTGAAATGTATACATCTTTTTGAACCACTGATCTTAGCCTAAAATTACAGACCCCACATTAATAGAAGAACAAGGATAGGTAGATATTATAAAACACTAGAAAAATATCTAGATTTCAAAGTCCATTTTGACATATTCTGTTTTTTGCAATTCTGGTCACATTATTACTGCTGTCCAAGATTATAGTTCATACTTTCTTAAACTAGGAAAAATAAACTATTCGTAATTGTTTAAGTTTTATCATGGTAAGATTATAGTTTAAGTAAAGTGTAAGCATGACAAATACATTACAAAGTACAGTGCTACAATTCAGACACAAGGTTTTCTCAACTACACCATCTCATACAAAATAAACCAATCAGCAAAAGAGGTGAAAGTGTGATTATCAAATGCACCAAAGACAGAGTGTCACTACTTCACTGTTCATCTGGCTATGCAGATAATAAGTTGTGTGGCCTTCTGAAAATCCTCTGGATTTTCAGTTTCCTCATCTGTAAAATACAATGGAGGATCCCTAATGTCACTTCTGATTTTCATCTCCTAGACAGACTGCAGATGAGGATCTTTGTGGATGTGAATTTTGTGCTGACAAAGCATCTCATAGAAAATATTAACCCTATTTAGTTAATAATCTGTGTATTAGTTCATAATCACTTAGGTGTACCAAGTATACCTAAAGGTTTCTTCTCGACAAATAGAGAGATACTGAATAATTATTAAGCAGGAAATCTTTTATTTACTTTAGCCTCCTTTGAAAGTAAGAAGGAACTCTTTTTAGATGCTATAAGTATAAGTGGGTTGCACAAGATCATTTGTCAAACAATTTTTATAGTTCCAAACTACTATAGATGTAGTTTATTCATTGTCTAAATATTTTTGAGTGCCTATGATTTGAATGAGACTAAAATGACTAAAATGAATATTTAGGGTCAAATATTCTGTCCCTAAAACACTTATATTCCAACAGAGAAAAAGATCAATTGTTCAATGGATAAATAATCAAGTCTTTAATCAATTAATAGTAGAAACTTGACAAGTAAACAATATGTTCTAAAGGGTAATTTCTAGAATTGGTCAGGGAAATTGTTTTTAGGCCAGTAATATTACACTAAAATCCAAAACAAGAATTTTCATGCTGTAAAGAAAGGGGGGCACATGTGTTGAACCAGAAAAGAATTAATTCAGGAATGCAAAGGGAAGAACAAGCTTAAAATGTCCCTTGAAGATGCACCAAACCAATGAGACACTCTGAGTATGAGGTGGTTAAGTAGGATTTAAGATGAAGACACTGGGTAGTACAGAAAAGATTTTTTCACTCTGTAGAATGCAATGGAACAATATGTCTAAAAACCATAAAGAATTCAGAGTACTGCATGAATTCCCTTCCTCTGTGCTAATACATCCTGGATTCCTACTAACTAATTCTGTGGCACTTTTTGGTTCAATCAGTTACCAGCAGGCTCCACGCAGTTTCTGTATAATATACAGTGTCTCCAATTATCTAAAATCTACCATTTATTCATGCCTAATGCAAGTCATGCCTAACACAAGTAAAGACTTTTGGACCTGAAAAATGTCCTAGCCATCCTGGATGCACTTAGAGCTAGCTAACCTGAAAAGGGTTCAAATGTCTCCTGTGTATGCCCAAAAGTGATCACAGACAGTCACAAGACCAATAAATGAAAGTCACAGGAAGGCAGGTTTTTACTTTAAACAAGGAGGGGCTCTCTTTTAGCTAAAAGTTTTACCAGACCAGTAATCAGAAGCCTTTCAAGCAAGGGTCTTGTGTTAGCTTTTGTCATCTCTGTGAACGGGCTCCAGATAGAGTAACTTAAGGGAGAAAGAATCTTATTTTGGATCATAATTTCATGTCAGGGTGAGTGTAGTTCTAGTATACACCATGATAATAGAAGCTTGCTAGCTATTCCACCCCTACAGCTCTATGTCTGTCACCTAGACCCTTATTGAAAAGGTTCAACAACTTTTCATAACAAGTCGCCAGCCTATTCAAACACATGAACCTGGTCTGAAACATTTCGCATTCAAATAGTAACAGGTCTAGACCAGATATACTGTAGTATTTGTAGGCCATGCCATCTCTATGGTAACCATGAACTCCACCTCCATAGCAGAAAAGCAGCCTTAGTTGATACATAAACAAATGTGCATAGCTTTGCTCCATCAAAACTTGCATAGTTTGCCCATTCCTGGAACAGGCCAAACAAAGCAAAATGGCAGTTCACAAATGCCATCTCCTCCCCCAGACAGGCTTCAAATGTGTTTTAAAACAGAGAGGATTTTCCTAAAAGTACAGACGCCTAGCTTTCATTGGGTAACCCAGGGCCCACATTCCTGTATGTCAGCAAATGTCAACAATTGTCTGGAGTTGAATAATGGCTGCCCACTCTGGAGGGAGCACGGGCTCTGCAGGCCACCAAACACCCTGCCCCAGATCTGCTTCCTGCCTGAGTCTGGGTTTCATACCAGGTACCATTTAACAGACTAGCCCATTTTTCCCCCTGTGGTAGGAAGTTATTTCTCTAAACCTGCATCTATATCAAATGGAGTAAAATAAAAGACAGATTGAAAAGGCCACATGTCAAAAAAAATGAGAAAAGGCATATGGGTTTAATATGCATATAAAGGATGCTGTGTTGAAAGATTCAGTGTTTCTATTTTTCAATTTGTATTTTTCTATTTAAATTTAAAATATTTGCATACTTATATCATGTTACATTCTTATGCCATAGTTTGGTAACAATAAAAATATTTGAGTCCACATCAGCATTTCATTTTCTTATTACAGTCTAGTTTTATCCAGTTATACTACCTGGGCATCTCTCACAGGCATAGGCTAGCAGGGTACCATCCCCTGTGACTAAAAGCTGGGGAATTCTTGCTTTACACACAATCCACATACTTAAACAAGGAAAATTCGAGCTGAGATTCCATCAGCATCTACTAGAGAACAAACTCTTGCAGGATTGTATGACAGATCTCTAGCAGTCTCATGCCCTGACTTTTTATTCTCTGACTACCAAACAAAACGAATCACATCTTATTCAGGTCACCTTTTAACAGGAATCACAGGCTACATAGCTTAAAACTCCAAAGAGTTTTTCCTTTGCTATGTGTTTACGTATGAATATTCTTAGAGCTCATTCCATGACATTTTAAACTTTCACTTGCTAGTTATAGGAATAACGCATCACAGGGACTCAAAAGCAATGTTGAACTCCTACCATTTCTAGTCTGGAACAGTCTTCATGTTTCTAGTTATCATCACAGAGAAACACGGGTGCTTGCAAGTACATCCATTCCGGTGTAGGTTGCACATTGGTCACTGTTAGTGTGATCAGAATTCTACGTAGTGGGATATTCTTTATGCTGAACAGCATGTATATAGATTTACATGTGTGCTTAGACTTTCCTCATGTTGTTCTCAGTGTTTGATATTCTCCTCTGGGATTGGGATTCTTCTATACAAAACTTAAACAGACAGGTTAAAGAGTAAAGCAGAAAAACACCAGCCAAAAGAGCAAGTTGGGTGCTGGAGAGATGACTCTGTAGCTAAGAGATCTTGCTGCTCTTCTAGGGCACCTAAGTTCAGTACCAAGCACCTCTGCCTAGAGACTCACAACTATCTCGAGCTTCAGAAAGTTTGGACACCCTCTTCTGATGTAGGCATCTGTACTCACATGCATATGGTCACACTCAGATACGCACCCCTCCCCCCCACAAGTAAATATAATTCTCAAATGGGATGTATAGTCTCTCCATGAAACATTCAAATGGGGGGAAAAGCACACATTACCTAATGGCTACTAGGCCATTTGCCTGTAGAAACAAGAAACCTTTTCTACTGGCCGGGTCTCTACCTGAACTGCTGGTATTTTCCCCTAGATTACTATATTGTGTGAATCTCACTTGAAGTTTGTTCATGTGTGCTCTAGTTTGTGATTCCTGAGTGTGTGTGTGTGTGTGTGTGTGTGTGTGTGTGTGTATGCATTTTAGAGATAAAAGGGATTATTCCAGCTTACATTTCTAGATATCAGCCCATCATTGAAACAGTCAAGTCAAGTTCCTCCAAGGCAGGAACTGAGGCAGTGACTGCTGAGAAAGGCTGGTTATTGGCTTGTGGTTATTGGCTTGCTCTCTTCTGACTCAAGCTCAGCCAACTTTCTTATGTAACCAAAGACCATTTGCTCAGTTGTGGAACCACCAGAAATGGGCTGGGGCCTCCCACATCAATCAACAATCAAGACATCTTTCCATAGACATGGCTACAAGCCAATCTGATCTCAGCAGTTCCTCAGTTGAGACTCCCTCCTCCTAAAGAACTCTTGGTTGTGTCAAACAATTAAGAACTAACCACAGCAATATTTCTGGACTTATGAAATGCACAGGCTCCTGTTGAATCAGTCTATCATTAGGGCAAGCATTTATTTGTCTCCCCTGCTGTGGGTGGGATCCAGACACTTCTGAAGTTTGAGAACCAGTCACTGAAAATTACTGAAGAGTAGAAAGTGTAGCCTCCAGTAGAACCTAGAACCCCAATGCTTCCAACAATCAAAAACAATTTGCCCAGTGTGTTCTGCTTTCAATAAATGCTCATCAAGTCTGTGATGAGGAACTAGAGAAATTTTCTAAGGAAAATAATAATAAAAGTTCTCCAAGTCAGCTCACTGATTTAACATATATGATGGTATAAAGGCTTGACCAACCGATTTGGACATCACCAGGTACACACTTAGCACCAGAGTCTGGGATCCTGCCCTAATGTCGTGGTGTAATTCCATCAGAGCTTCGGCTCCTCATTACTGTTCTACAGTAGCACTGATAACCAAACTCCATACCACCAGGAGACCAAGTCACCTACCACCCCTTGTCATATGTTTTCATCAAAGTTCTTTAGATAAAAATAATGACGCTTTTAACATTTCCAGTTAATTATTATTTCTGTAATGCATTATTATCACCAAGGTTTTGATTGTTTTTTTTTTTGACAGTTTTCTTAAAAATTGTAATGCCTCTTGCCTTCAGGACAAAAAAAAAATCATCTTTCAAGAGAGCGTTTGCTCAGCACATGAGTGTTGTACTCCAGGCCTCACTGAATCCAGATCGACTCCCTGAGTGACACCAAAGATAAATTCGTTACATTAGAAAAAGTTTGCCTGTGGCAACATTAGCCAGTGGAAAAAAGCATTTAAATGAAATGGCCATGCACACCTGGAAATTAATTTCTCACGCATGACTTTTCATTTGGAAATCCGTCACCAAATGTCCTCGGTGAATTGCTTGAAGTGTCTACACCACGGTTTCCCAAATGAACTGCAACTGGGACCACAAAGACCAGCTTTCCTACAGCAAGCTTCCTCAACTCCGCGCTCGCTCCTCAGCCCACACCCTGGCTTCTTATTTACTACACTTTCCACATGTATTTTATTTCATGCCTTTATTAATCCAAGTCTTCCCTGCCCCCATCTCGGCAGTAACAAAAGAAGCTGTAGAAAATCAATGAACTCGGAGCTGAGAAACGGGCGAGCCCTGTGTACCCTTCAACCCACTGGGCAAGGGCTTGCTGAGTGTAACCTGAAGTCTAATAACACTTTCCAAACCAGTCTGAAAGTGCAAATGAGAACTGGTTTGTCCCCCCCAAGTCAAGGCTTAAAATGAAAAGGTTGGTGTTGTTTACACTGGGAAAGAAAGGCTGACAGACAGTAATCCTTCACTAAGGATTAAGGAAGAGAAAGAAAGAAGAAGGGGGGGGGGGTTCTGTTTTCACTTTCAAATCTCAAAATTAAGTCAGGGAAGGAGGAGGGGGAGGTGCGGCTGGGTGTCTAGGAGGGCGCAGACACACATAGCTTCGTGTGTTTGTCCTCTGGGCTCAGTTACACACACCTCACCATGGCTAAACTGAAAGGCCTGTGCTTCGTTGACAGATTGGCAGCAAGCAGTCTGCATGGACCATCAGGAGCTCAGGGACATTCATAAGCAGCCAGAAGGCCAGCCTTGCTCTGAAGGGTGGCTGACAACACGTCTGGCCAGTCAACTTTTCTAATAAAAGCTCCAGCAGCAGCCTGAAGAGCTCACAGGGTAGACTTGACCAGGCAGGGACAGCTGGGACTTTGCCATGTCACTTGTTGGCTATCAATTTTTAAAATGATTGACGTTTTAAACTAAGTAACAAAGAAGGGAAATGAAAAAGCAAGATCAGGCATCCTAACCTGCAATTCAGAGTGGAGACTTGGAGTTCTCTGGTGAAGTGGGCATATCAGGCATGATGCTGTCATGCCACAGAAGGGCTGTCAAGACTGGGAAGAAGACAAGGTGAGAGGCTCCGAGCCCAGGCATTCTGCTCCTCAGACCAAGATTTCCATATTTGTGGAACAATTTTATTAGGGTTTCTAGCTGTCCTTGCCATGTGATCCTTGGCCATTTGAAAGTAATTAAGCTTCAGATGATATCTTTATGTCACACAAAATGACAAAAGGAGTGATACACTCTACTCCAAAGCCAAGGAACACTGCAGTGTGAGCACTAAGAGTCTCTGAGGTGGGAAGATTGGTCTATAGCAAGATCAAGGCCTCATCTGATCATGTTCACTGTGGATGTCTCCAATTAACAAGCAACTTGAAGTATCCATAGTGAAGGGTCACAGAGTGAAAACTAAGTCACATTCACACAGTGTCATAATCTCCCTCTCACCTCCCAGTATGAGCAACCTCCCCTTGAGGGATGATTTCTACCAATTTTCCTCCCAAACATTAACTTTTGGTTATTACTTGGAACTTCAGTTGTGTGCTGAGTTTGGTTTTTCCACTCTGTGATATTGACGGGTAACCTGGGAAATCTCGTTCTCTCTTTCCTCTGTGAAATTTGGGGGTGGGGGTTAATTTGCATATGATAGCTATGAGATAAAGTAACTGTGCATCTATGACACCAAGAAAGAGTCCTGGCTAGGACTCAGCCTAGAAGAGCTCAGGATTATCTACTGTCGCCCTGTATCCACGTGAGCGCATCTGAGGTTTTGATTGACTTGAAGTGGCAGTGGCTGTTTACCTAAGCAGAGCACCTGTCATCTTCAGTCCTTAGTGATTGTGTGTGATTTTTTTTTTAAATATCTATACCTAGTCCAATCTTTGAAACTATTTTTCTCCTGCCCAATTTTAATCAGCCAACATGTAAACATTTATCAGGTTCTCATTTCACAATCAAAGAGCTTCAAGTTCAAATTCCAAGCTTATGCACTGTTGCCTTGGGATAGGCATCTTCGTCCCAGTAATCACAGCTGGGTTTAGCCTGTAAAATGAGAGCTGTAATGATTCCCTCATAGGTAGTTTTTGTCAAGATGCGGAGGTGAGGTGTCAACTGTAGGTCTGGAGGGATGGATCTGTGAGGAAAGTGCTTGCTGCCAAGCATGAAGAACTGATCTAAGATCCCCAGAACCCACATTAAAAAAGAAGATAGCAGGTATGGTGACATATTCCTATAATCTCAGTACAGGAGATAGGCAGAGGTCTGGAGCTTCTAGGCCAGCTAATCCAGCTCTCTCAGTGAGTCCCAAATTCTGGGAGAGACCCTGTCTCAAAAAAAAAAATAATAAGGTGGAAAGTAATTGAGGAAGACACTTGATGTTGACCTCTACCCTATACATACATCCTTGCACACATATATTCATAAGCACGCACACACACACACACACACACACACACATATATATATGTATATATATATATATGCATACACACACAAACATATACACATGCACACACACACACAGATACCACACTGCTCAACACATGGATATTTACATGAGGATTATTACTATGTACCATCTATAAAACTTATAATTCTATACTAATGAATTTCATATGTTCATGTAAATATACATTATATAGAATACATCCTAATGTGTTTAAATAATATATTTTATATGTTTCTAATGTTTGTAGTGCACAGTGTTTACAATAGTTTCTACCTTCTCAGAGAAGTTAACAGATATATTGTCTTTCAGAGGAAAGGAACTCTCTATACATTAGTAAAACAATACTTCATATACTCCATGCAGAAACATTATACATTTCAGGACTTCACAGGCAAAAGTGATTCTGATCTCTTTCTTATAGAAACAAGAAGAGGCTGTTTTGAATAGTCACATGTTGGCTTGATCATGTAGCAAACAAAAGTGGACATTACTATGTGTGTTTCCCATGATAAAGAAATCAAAGATATAGGTGACTTAGGACTGAGTGCCTGGGTGGGTTTCTGTCAGCCCAAGGCCTTCCAATGCCCATGTACCTGTAGATCATTCCACCATGGTAACACTTCCCACACTCACATAAAGGCCAGTGTGTCATACTCCTCTCTCTTGAAGGTAGAACTTAATTGCTTTTTCCTAGAAAATAGGCTGGACTTAGTGACTCACAGCAACAGTGCATGAGACAGCAGAGATACTGGTTGGAGTCAGAGGAAACCTGGTCATACCTCAATTAGGCCATCAAGGTCAACATCTTCAGAAGTAAGCCATGTCAAGGCCATGTGCCCTGGCTGTGGCACAGTGGCAGGGCAGGGAGGCTCTTAACTCTATGGCACTTATTCCGGAAAAACCCTAACTAACCCCATTCTACTCATGAAAATGCAAGTGGCAACCCCAACTAAAACTCATCTTTCAAAACTGCCCAGCAAGTATGCTTCACAAGTGGAAAAAACAAGGAAAGAAAAAAATGTAATTTTTCATGTACCATATAAACCTAAGATAACTCAATGGTCAAGTGCAATGTGGCATGGTGGATTAGATCCTGGGGCAGAAAGAGGACAAGTTAGTAGAAAATGAATAAAAGTAATACTATTACACCAATGTTAACTTCTTGTGTACAATGTCAACTTTAACAGAAGGCAGGAAAAGGGATAGTAAACTCTATGCCATTGTGACTTTTCTGTTGTTATTAGTTCAAGAGTGTTCAAGGTATAAAAGTCTAAATAGTCAGGCAGGAGAGTTAGATTTGCGGACTCATGCCTACATAGCATACACAAGGCCCTTAGTAACACTTCCAAGAAACAAACATAAAGAGGGAATGTAATGGAGGGAAAGAAAGAGAGTTAGCAAGAAGAGGAAAGAAAAGAATTAAACAATCAATAAATGTTGACTAGGAGAAATGAATAATGATCATTTTATGACATAGAAGCCCTGTATTATTTATCACAATAGAGTACTACAGATATATGGTATAAATTTTCTTATATATGTTACAAAGATATATTTCATATAATTAAATAGGCATGAATAAAATTATATGTAATTTTATATCAAGTAATTTCATATATAACCTATATATGGAATCTTATATTTATATAGCTATAGAATACATATACATTATTACACATATGTATACACAACATACATGTATATATAGACTATACCAATTTATGATGCTATAACATTTTTATTCTCTTTTTTTAATTGAATATATTCTTTATTTACATTTCAAATGATTTCTCCTTTCCTGGTTCTCCCCTTCCCGAAAGCCCCATCTAGGCAGCAGGCAGAAAGGAGAGATGAGAGGACCTCCTTCGGGCCAGGGGGAGAAGAAATACACACTCAGCTACTGGGGGACCTTCCTACCTTTATTCTTTTAAAGTATTTTCTCAGAAACCAAAAGCATGAGTTGTGATACCATGCCAATGTGACAAAAGACACTTTACCACCACACATAAAAGCCAGCTGATCATGAACCTGCCTTTAGAAGAGAGACCACGAATGTGGCACAACATGGGGTGAAGGTGATCAGCAATACCAAATCCCTTGAAGATCAGGAGGCCAAGATGAGGACCCCAGAGAGAACATGCAGGGTTGACCATCAGACAGTTAGGAGTTCCAATTCTGTTGCCTTGACTCTGCTGCCTTGAGCAAGTGATTTGATCCTCCTGAATTTCTGAACCTTCATCCATAAAGGACAGGCAGGACTCAGGTCCCCAGATCTAGGCAGACAGAAACTGTGTAAAAAGCATAGCTACTGATGAACTTCCACACAGCCATGGCAGGTCATGCTGCACATCTCTCTCACTAGTATGCAGAGTGTGATGGTGATATAGTGTCCTTAAATGGAGTGAGAGTTTGCTGATATGGGTTCAGGGCTACCAATCAGGGAGGGTTACAAAAGTCCCCCTGGAGAACTAAAGTAGTGTTGATGTGCTTGGAGGATAGAAAAAAATCTAAACTACTAATACATGAGTTCTCCCCAACTATGTACTGGTGCTATCCCAAGACCCAGGCAAGGCATTATATAAATCTGCATTATTATCTTACCTACATTCTAGTTACTTGTTGATTGAAGGCTGTGAGGCAGACAACCCTAAGACTTACTCACTTAAAAGAAACAGGATTTATTTTGATTACAGATCTGCAAATTGGGTCCCAGTTAGATGGAATGATTTGGTTTGGTTTCCCATAATGTTAGCAAGTAGCCCAGGTGAGAAGGTGTGACAATGACCAAGCTGGTTCATTCACACATGCAAGAACTGATGAGCTGCTGATGAGGACCCCAGCTGGAATTCTGCCATGATTGTGCTCTCTGTAAGTGCAGAACTTCCTCATAAAATGGTGGCTACAACCAAAGGGTAGGCACTCTAAGAAAGAGAGTCAGATAAAAACCAGGCCTTTCATGATTTAAATTAGAACTCATACAATAGGACCTGAAATATAGCTCAGTGGACGAGCACTTGCTATGATGCACAAGGCCCTGGGTTCAATTTAAGATACTACCAACCAACAACAGCAAAAACAAAAGGTATATAGTATCTCCTTCACCATGTTGTGCCCATGAAAGTAGTTCTAAAGGCTACAAACTCCCAGAGAGAAGGTAAATAAGCCCATGCTAGACTGTGAAATCATTAGGTCACAAAAACATATCATCCTAAAAATATCACTGTGCCTACTTGTGAACAATGCATTCTGTCACACCAAAAGAGTGACTGATACACAAGTTTGCAAAATGAAAAGGGAGAGTTATATATATGTTCATGTCTTCTACTAACAGAAAAGTAGAACGTAACAGACAGGCAAGAATGGAGTGTCCCTCTGACAGACTTTCCTTACATCATTTTCAGAGCCGCATGCCCTCTCTTGTCTCTCGGTCTCTGCATGTTTAGTACACCCTTTACCTCTACCTGGAGACCAGCCTTCTCCTGCTCATTGGCTACCACAAGGTCTAAGGCTTTATGCTTAGCCTTCTGTATAAACGGCTCTGTCAGCATTCTCCTCATCCCTCCCACACAGCCAGTCCAGTGTTCCCTGCCACCACTTGTGTTTGCTTTCCCCAGTGGCACCCCTGGCCTTTTGGTCTTTTCAGTCCACACGAAGGACATGTGAATTAGCCTCTCTAGGGAGCTGCTCTTAGTCAATAGCTATCCCCAGTTGACCAATAAATACTTCAACTTCCTTGGAATAACTTAGCACACATTCCACACTGGCTACTCTAATCCCTGTAACAGGACTGTGTTCCAACATGGTCCCTCTGTTGATGAGGTAAGTGAGTCATGTTGCTTTCTTTTCCTTCCCTTCCCACTTGGCCACACCTCAACTGATGTTCACTGAAATCTTCTCTTTAACGCATTTCTGCACTCAAACACTTGTCTTAGAGTATGTGGGGGCCAGGAGACAGAGAGACCGCTATCCCTTCAGCTGGCTCAAAGTTAAGCCCCTAGGAAAATGAAATGGCTGACCCAATTTTGGCCATATGGCCATTCCTCATCAAGTCTTCCATAAATACAAGAATGAGTCATGGAATAGCAGGGCTTCTTGGGCCTTTCCATCATCAAAGGTCATAAGTGGGAGCAGTTTCCAGAAGAAGGGTCTTAAGGCAGACAGGCCCTTAGATACATGGCCACCAAATTCAGCACAGTGTATATATTTGTAACATATATATGTTCAGAGTTTCCTGCTACCCAATCTTATCAAAAAAAGTTTCCATGTCAAGGTTTCCTGTCTGTACTAGAAATATAAGGCGATGTCCTTCATGGCACATCGACATACCAAACTACTAATAATGGGTTCCACTGTGCTGGATACTTGTATGCACCCTCTGGTTTTATTCTAACAATTACACAGTTTGAATAAAAATGAACAAATAGGAATAGTTTTTTAAACTAGACACCTTTTAACTAACGGATACATTTTGGCATGGCATTCAGATAATCAACACAGCACATTGTTAGAATGATTTGTTCCATTATTTGAAAAGTCTTTTAAGAAATAAAGTTAAATACAAATCTAATATAATCCAAAAATCTATGTGTGCCTGAGCTCACCTTCTTTGCTGCCTGCCCCCAATTAACTCCAAATAAAATAATGAAATGTTTTCGGGGCTATCGATTTTACAACCTGACCCCAGAACTCATTTCTGGCTCAATGGTTACCCTCAAAACGCTAATAGTAATACAGACCACACTCCCTACCAAGATGTGTTATATTATTAAAACTTAGGCTAACGAAAGGGACCTAGGAAGTTCATATTACCATAGTTCCAGCTGTCTGTATTCACTGTCACTGTACTAATGGAGAATCAAGTAACTTCTTCAAGGTCTCTCAGTGATTTCTGAGTCCAACACGCAGTCATTTTGTCAGCCACAGCCACTATTGTATCTGATTCTCCCTCTTCTGTTCCTGAGTTTGTTGACAAGGGAGGCTTTCTGAAGAGCATCCCACAGTGGTACCAGGGTGACAATGCTTGAAGTACTCCCAGACATACAGATCCCCCACCGGCCAGGCCAGGCCAGTGCTGAGTTTTGAGCACAGATGAGGGCACTGTTACTTTGCCACTGTGTTACACTCTGCCCTCTGACCTTGGAAAGATAAGCTCTTCTCAGACCCAGACTTACCCAAGAAGTCAACTTCTGTTCCAATTCTCAACCAAGATGGCACCTGGCACTATTTCTCCCTCCATTTAAGTAAGTACTGAGATAACAAAATGACAGTATGACAATGTGCAGGGAAGGGTCACAGGATGTCCACCCCTTGCTGCCAGAGCACCAAGATGCTATATCCAGCCACTTGAAAATTTATTGTTAACTCTCAGCTAAATTAATTATAATCAAATCAAAATGACAGTCAAAAATATGACAGTCTGGTGTATCTAAGCAATGGCCACTAACCCACCAGGATAGACTCCAAGGTAGTACAACCACAAATAAAGTCACATAGGACTAATATGAAGTAACTAGAAACACAGAAAGTTGAAAAATGTCCCAAACACACTCAAACACATCTGAAAATTACATGGAGCATCTGAGGACACCTGGTATTGAAACAAAAGATAGCTCTTAGGTAAGAGCTAGAATCAGAGGCAACACCAAGTGCTGAATACAGTGAGTTCCATTTAATATTTAAAAGAATGACTTTTACACACACACACACACACACACACACACACTCACTCACCTTTGAATGTACAGATGTACCTTTCAGATGTACTCGCCTCTCAGAAAGAAACTCACTGATTATCTTTGAAAATATAGGCACTAACAAGGCATAAAAAAAAAAAAAAAAAACCTTCCAATTCCTCAATAATAGTCTCTACATTCAATGAACACTCAACACAGTTGTTAAGGTTCCACCCAAGTGCCTTCCAGCTTGGCAAAGTTAAGCATCTATGGTTGTGTGCATGTGATGGGGATCTAGTGTTACCTATTAGCCACATCTTTGGGAAACACTCACAACACTGATATAAATTGAGTTCATTGTACCAACACTGAAGTAAGCCGATCCCATTTACTCCCTATAACATCTTATGTGGCAGGTCTTAATATCATTAGAAATCTGAGTTCAGAAAGGTTAGGTCATTCGCTCAAGTCACACACACACACACACACACACACACACACACACACTGTGGCAAAAAAAAAAAACCATTGTAGAATTGCATGGGCAAGCCTTGCTGTTATGGAATGTGACATAAAAAAAAAAAAAAAAAGATGACCACTGTACTCAACTATTGGGTCTCTATTGGGGTCTGCTTGTGAATTATTCCCCAAAGGCTCGTGTGCTTAAACATGTGTCCCCCAGAAGTTGCCCACTGTTGGGAAGGGTCTGGACGTTTGAAAAGTATGATCCTGTTGGCTACAGCAGGTCATTACTATAGGCTCTGAAGGTGCTATCCAAGTTCTTGCCTTTATAGCCCAAGTACTTGCTGTCTGTCTGCCATGTCTGTCTGGCAGCCTCCAGCTCCTATGGCCACGTGTTTCCCACAGTAATTGGTTAAACTCCATGAATTACAATAAACCTCTCTACCCTTAACTTGTTTGTCATGGTGATGAGAAAATTTAAAAATCCAGCCGCCCTTCACCCTCTGCTGTTCCTTTCTTCTCCCAAGATCTGTGGAGGGGAAGAAGGGCCCTCCATTCTTACTTTGCTTAGGATTCTACCTATACTTCCTATATTGCTTTACAAGAAGCCATTATGACTGACAGTTGTCCCCCTACTTCACAAACGCAGAAGTATATTTCCAGGAGGTAAATATTATAGCCAAGTAAAACTGATTAGTGCCAAACTGGCATAAGGACTCACATCTAAGACAAAGGTCAACTCTTTGTTTCACATCGACTGGGCAACTTCTCAGAGCCTCTCAATTTGGGTTTCTATGAGGTCAGAAGCCCTTTGGAGTGCACAGGGGATGGAATAAAAATGGCTTTACAGGAATAGTAATTTTCTTCGAGTAACCCCACAAAAGTGGGAGATCAGAAATATCACACTTCTCCTGACTCCTCGCAATACCCAAATTGTCTCCCCCCAAAACAAAACAAATTTCCTGAGCTCTAAATACAGTCAAACATAAATCATGGGGGAAAGCATCCTCTTCCTAGCCAGGCATGTGTTGTCTGTGCTGAGACAACTCTTCACTTTCTTCCTGCATACCCACTTCTGACCCTGAACTAAACCCCCGGGCCGCTTACAGAGGCCTTGCAGTGGCCTAGGATCCCTGGCAAAGTAAGAAAACAGTAGTTTCGCTCTGGTCTGGTGTAAAGTTTGAATAAGATACTGTATCTTAAAAATTGATTTTGTATACTCCCTGGGCCAACTTCCTGGGATTAGACATTTCTTTTAACACCTCATGTTTTCTTGGGGCTTCTCAGATAGCCGCAGAAGCACAGAAAACGCCAAGCGTGGCAAAACTGAGCTGAAATTCAGAAGCCAGGTAGTAGGCAAAAGCTGCTAATCCGCGCTGAGAGGAGCTCACTAAATGGACCCTGACTGTCCATGGGTATCAAGAGCATGGCATTATGAATATTTATGGAGGAATATAGATCCTGTTGGGAAACAAACTCAGCAGGGGCCCAGCCACCCTAGCAGCTGGGGATCATTCGGGGTGTTAAGATGAAGTTTTGAGGGATACCGTTTAGATAAAAATCATATTTGAAAAGAGTTATGCATATGTTCCAAGTGACATCAAGGACAGGGTGAATCTGAGTTTCACATGCTTTGTGAACATCTGGTTGCTTTTAAACTTAACTCATCTAGTACCATAAAGTAGGATTCGGTTTCAAAAGATCTCCCATATTTTTATATCTGGATGATCCAGATACAGAGGTTTGTAAAAATGTTGAATAGGAAAATAGCATATATATGAATATATCATATGATATCTCCTCAGCTCACTTCTCAAACAAGCATTGATTGAAAAGTGTGATATGAACAGTGGCTTAGCATGTGAATTCTGAAGTCAGACTCCAACTCTACCATTTCCTATAGGCTGGGAAGCTGGAGAAGAGTCTTAACATTCTGACCTTTAATTTCCCAATGTGTAAAAATGTCCTGTCAGTGCCTCCCCTGCTTCTGTGAGGAGAATCAAATGAGTTTCTCGCCCATAGCAAATGCCTTAACTTTCATCGCAGTCATTCAATAATCTTCATTGGAATGCTTAGGTAGAGAATTCAAAATAGGTTATCATGTGTTTATATCAAATGAGTTTTGTTGTTGATTAAGAATCAAAAGAAAGGCCTGATAAGATGACTCTGTATGTAAAGCATGTACATCCTCATAGCACTGATGTATAAATCCAGGAGTATTACAGTACTCCTGTAATCCCAGAACTGGAGAGGCAGAGATCAGAGGCTCCCTGGTGCTTGCAGGCTGGCCTGACCACCAATCAATGAACTTCAGGGTGATAAGAGACCCTGTACCAGAAAATAAGGTTGAGAAGCAACTTAGGAAGATATCAGATGGTGGCCTCTGGCCTCACACAAGAGTGTATGTCTACACATGCACACACCCACATGCACACATACACACATACACATACACACACACACATGTATGCACACATGCACGCACACACATGCGCACATATATACCTACACAAATACACACAGCATTAAATGATACATTGCACATAGTACTGTGTCTAGCACTATATGCAGATGCACATTAAGTAGAATTACTAGTTAGTTAAACCCTCTTTGAGTATGCAAATAAACCCTGCCTTAGTCATCAGGACTAGTCATGGAGTACTAGTCACTGAGTGACGTTGGAAAGAACCTGATGACCCCCCCAACAAAAGTAAATGATCACTATCAACTTTCACCCATCTTGATCCACAGCTTTGGGCTCACTTTGTCTTCTCATCTTGGTCAGTCACAAGGTATGGGCTGAGCTTATCTCCTCTCACTTGAAAAGGAACATTTTTTCCTTCTGTTCTCCTTCTAACTTTGTTGCTTATTCTCTTACTTACTTATCAGAGAGAGAGAGAGAGAGAGAGAGAGAGAGAGAGAGAGAGAGAGAGAGTAAGCAAGGGATAGCTTCATTTCACTGGGCCCTGGTAGCTTCTAGATTTTTATTACTGGTGAAGTTTGTTGGTTTCAGTTCCCTAAACTCTCCAAGTTTCATGTCACTCACTATTATCTCCCCAGGGACCTTTCTAAGATGCACCTGCAAGCAGGCTCCTGGGTTTCTGAAATCCCAGTTGCTGCAAGAATGAGAAGACCTTTGCCTTCCAACAACAGCCCACCTGCTTTGCAACCAGAGGGAAGATGCTAATGTTACAAAGTTGTTTTCCCTGCAAAACTCTTTACCAAGTGTACAATTATCTTAAAGAGCAAATTGTTACCCAAGAGTGTAGATTGTGTGGTTCTCAGTTGGTCTCCCACCGTGACCCCTGGCTCCTCCTCCACAGTCCAGCAGCACTGACCTTCACATACCTCCAGCTAACTCCAATGCTGACCTTCACAGGACTCCAGCCTTCCAGTGGGTACCAGTCTTGATTCAGGGGAAGCAAGACACAGGTTCATTCATGCCTGAACGACTAGCACTTGCCTCCTCTCTCACCAGATAAATTTCTACCTAGTGTGAAGAGAGCTTCATTTTCTGTTAATAAACACTGTCTTAAAAATTTTTTAAAGTGTTATGTAAAATTTGCTTCTTCTAGGTAAATAAAATTGGTATTTTAGAAGGCATGGTCTATCCTTGGCTGGTCTCTAGTTTCAGTCTCTCTCTGAGTTTTCTCTGGTTAGTAATTTCACAAGGCAACCTCTTATGTCTGGTGAGAATTTGTTAAAAGAGAGTTAGCTTTAGACCACATTCCCAGGTCTACCCTGAAAACCACGCTATCCTGGGAGTCACTACCTCACACAGGATGTGTTTAAGAATTTCAAAGACTATCACTGCCAGTTTGCAATATAGTTTTAAGGACACATTAAAAAATACCCAAGACAAGCAGACCAATGTTGGTATCAGTCTATTTTATATTCAGAAACCCTGTCTTTGGTGAAAGAGGAATGAATGCCTTCACACCTTAAGGGGGTTAAGCACAACTCTGCAAACCTTTCATGATTAGTCTGGAGAAGTTCTGGATAACCGCAGCTTTGTGCTCCAATGAAATACCCAGCCTTATGCCCTGGAATCCAGTCTTACCATTGTCAGACCCACACTTCTCCTCCTTATCTTATACACAACTGCTTAGTTTTCTAGTCTATTCCTAATATCTCCTCCTATGAAAAGCTACTCACTCTGAAGTCCACATCAGATCACAGGGTGAATATATTTCACTGATTTAAAAAAAAACAATTCTTAGTTCTCCGATGTGGCTTTCTGACAATGGCTCCTTCGACACTCATCCCCAGGTGAGTCTCCACATCTTCAATCTTACCAGCGTATAGAAGGATGTACACTGATCTTGATAAATTATTTCACAAGTAAGGGCTTGCCTTTTCATGAAACAGACTACCTGAAAACAATGTAAAGAAAAACATTTGTCCTAGTCAATGCCTGAAAAGGTGTTGTTGCTATCTGTCCATGGGTTCAAGAAAGTGCGAGCATTGAAATCTCTGAAAACCACTGGGAGCTCCTGGGAAAAAAAAAATTTCACAGCCAAGAGGCAGGCCTTCAAAAAGGGCTGTTTCCCTAGACATTTCAATGGTTGCAGAAAAACCACAGTCACTGATCAGTCTGAGTCAGGGTGATCCAAAGGAGTGTTGCTTTCAAAATGGAAAAGCCTTTGAAGATGCCTTCTTCAAGCTGTGGTTTCCTTTTTATGCATGCATGAGGATGATTCTCAAACACTATGCAGTTTTAAGTTTAGGACAAACTCTTTCCACAAGAGGAGAGTTGATGTATAAGTGATAAGAACACATAAAGTTTTTGTTTAAATTTAATTGGAGAAGATTTTCTTTCTTAGCACCACACCAAGGAGTCTCAGTTAACAAGCCATGTAAACTGCAATAGTTCCATGAAGTTATACTGTCTGGTCATGTCAGAGCTATCTTCATCCCTTTATGAACAAATTATGATAGTCTCACAATAGCAAAAGTTGCTTAGTGGTGCTTCTTATGACATATTTCCATCATTAAGAGATGTGCAGTGTGTCTAAAATAGTCACATGACGTACATCCACATGAGTTTTGTGGAAACACATTCTACTTCTTTTATGGTTGCCTGGGTGTCCATATTTCACTGGTTTATCTTAAACACTACACTGTCTTTCTAATCATTTGTTTAATATGTAATTTTCCCAACTTCTGTATCAATATGGCTTCTTCCTTGAATAAAGTAAGCATATTCCAAGTGTATTAGTGAAGAAGATGAACTAATACATAGAGGCTGATTGAATAAAATCTGGATAGACCTTGGTTCCTGGGTACCCAGACATTGCCTGGCATCCTGCATATCTATTCCCTGGATTCCAGGAATACGGATGCAGTCAGAGTATGGTTCCATATGTGTCTTGCCAGATCCCCTGATGGATTAGTTTTTCTAATGATTAAATTAACCATTTAATTAATTTTAGAAAGCTTTAAAGTCAACAATTTTTTAAAAATCAAATGCCTCTAAGTGGGCCCTGAGTCCTCTGATTTACAATCCTGTTTCTCTTTTACATCTGTAGTATTTATTTGGCTCTTGAAGGCTTTCAGCCTCTGATTTTATGCGGATGCTCAACAGTCATGCTCTTCCTGTAGCCAAAGGATGGGGACTAACCCATGGGGAAGCCCCACCCGTGAAACAGCTATTGTGGAGAAGCTAGGAGGTCAGAGTTGCCAGGCTACACTGTGGTGTAGCTGGTAAGTGTCCACTCTGCACATCCCTTTCCAAAGGCAGCATGTGGGTGTTGTCGGCAATGCCAGCAGCTGTCCACAGGTGGCAGCGGTCCTTCACTGTGGCAAACACCTAAAAGGCCAAGGCAGACTCTGAGCTCTCTTCTGGGAGCTGGAAAAAGGGCCCTGACTAAGTCTCCCACCTCTTTGCTGGTGCTTATTTGCAATGGTTAGATGGGAGAATCAATTCTGGTGCCTGTTCTTACTTTCTGTTTACAGTGCTGAGAGGCAGAGGAAGTATGCAACTGAAAAGATGGTCCCCGTGCTGTTTAAACCAATTAACTTTTCCAGACTTTCAGTTTAAAGAAAAGAGCAATAGGGCAGAAGGAAAACCTGATTTTACTGCTCATTTTACTAATAGTATCTTCCTTTTATCACTGTCCTAATGTGCTTGTATAGCTCAAACTTGAATCCCCAGTACACTGGATTAAACAAACTAAGACTTTTTAAAACACGTATTTTAATTTTTAATATCACTTTATGCATGTAGAGACATAAGGGAGAACTCAGTTCTAAAGGAGTTAAAATTAAACAATATTTTACCTCTAGCTAATATTTGCAGGTACTGTAGCATTGGATAGATATGTATCTAAACATAAGAATTTATTTTCTGCCTTCCTTTATTTAAACCCAGGTTAAGTTTGTTTTGTTTGTATTTCAGTTACCAAAGGAATATAAGAACAGTCCTACAATATAAATATTCCTTTATAACATATAGCAATATTTTAGATGCTTTTCTGTTGGACTATGATGTCACCTACAGCAAGAAGTAAGTCGCAGCAGGTCATTTTCAAGGATATAGCATCCCGCAGAAAAAGTTACTCTTACTGAATGGATGACCATTACTGATGGTGCTTGTTAATGGTGCTTTAAATATTTCCTCACAGGAGAAATAAAAAAGAGAGTCACAGAAGCAGTGTTCGTCAGCCACTCATTCCTCTTCAGGCTACATAATCCAGGAAATTCTCAAGAAAAGTATAGCCTTTACAAAGTATATTGTTGATTGAGTGCAAAAATGACTTGGACAGGCTGCATAGGACATCTGAAAATATTTTTCTTTTTGTTTGTTTGTTTGTTTAGTTGGTTGGTTGGTTGGTTGGTTCGTTAGTTGGTTGGTTGGTTGGTTGGCTGGTTGGTTTGATTTTTAGTTCTGTTTTGTTTTGTATTTTCAGAGATAGGGTTTCTCTGTGTAACAGACCTGGCTATCCTAGAATTCTTTTTGTAGACCAGGCTGGCCTTGAACTCACAGAACTCTGCCTACCTCTGCCTCACAGGTGCTGGAACTAAATGAATGAACCACAATGGCTTGCTGGACATCTGCAAATTTGTCTCTGCACTTCTTGACCAGGGAAAGTACGTTCAAGACAAAGAAATCCACTCAGACTTTAAAACAAATGCAATATAATAAAGAATAGATACAAGCCATCTTAGTTTTCTCCTCTGTAGGATGTCTATTCCCTCTTCAATATCACTCGAGAGTAAAACAACCAGTCTGTGGCCTCTCTTGCTTTGGCTGGGTAGCTCTTTTCATTGCAGTTGCATGGATCTTGTGCCCGGATCCCCAGCTACAAAAGATCACACAAGCTGTGCAGGAACCCCTCCTCTCTGCTGTTGTTTTCTTCTTTTGACTCTTTCATACACACGTTTTTGCCCATGGCTGGTAGACTATCAGTTTGTCTGTCTATCAGTCAGTCTGTCTTCCATAGACTCAAACAACAGTTTGTCTGCAGCTGGGCATAAGGAATACCGTAGCACCACGCAGTATTGTAACCATCACACTGAGGTTAGACTTGGGCATCAGAACCTAAGCAATGCCTGTAATGCTACACTGTGTGGGAAGGTTTATAGAGGCACTTTTCCCCCCAGACTCCTTAGAGGCAGACCTTTCATATCGCTCAGCATCATCCCACAGGGATTCCAAACGAGTTAGCCAAACTTAACAAATCTGCACTGCTGTCAGCAGAGCCAGAGTATGACTTGAAAGCAACATCAAACCAAGAAGAAGGCACCATACCTAAGTCCCTAAAAGGCAACGTACTTCATGTACACCAACAAAATGAATTCTTAGAACTCTGTGCTAGAAGTTTAATGAGACCCACTTCACAGATGAGGGCATTTGGATGCCTGGGCTAGCTTACCTGCTACTCATCTCCCTCCAGCAGTATGTTAGTCTAAGACCATATACTACTAAATCACGGAGTCATTTTTACTAATCCTTTCCGATTCCACCTTTACCTGTTTTCTTGTTAAAACAAACAAACAAAACATCACAATTGTATAATCCCTGTTTTGGAAGTGGCCATCCCAGGGCCTATGAAAAAATGAACCTATGAGACAGATTCTCTTCAATTTTTCACCTTCCAACATAGCATTTTTATTGATGATTTGAGATTTTTCACATCCTGAAATAATTCACTTCTCAGTCTTCCCAGGTCCACCCTCTTCCAATTCGTCTCTAAAGGTTCTTTTGGACACAATTACTTACATAATAATTATTATTTTCCCTGAGTTGAATAATAAGCATCCTTGACTTTAACACAAAGGAATTCTTTCCAGGTTATAATGCTTGATTTCAGCACCAGTGATATGTTGTTATGATATGAGTTATACAGACTCACTCTCTCCAGTCTCAAATAATTAGGATACTTAAGGACCAGTCACTTAACCACTTTGTCTGGCCAGTATCTAGAGCAGTAGAGCAGGAGGGTGAATTTTCCCCCAGAGTCAACTCAGGATGTCTCTACAACATGGCCTGAAATTCTTTCAACTTCCACATTCCATCTGACCAATATGAAATTATAATGAAATGAAGAAATACAGAATTACAAAGAATAGAAGCTCTTCTACTGAGAGCCCCAAACAGCCGGGCTACTATGGTTTATGCTGGTGAGAACAGAACTTTCAAAGAGAATTTTAGATTGACGGCTTCCAAGGGGATGGGCCTATATGTTAGTCTCTTAGATACAGCAATTAAACTAGACATCGTCGGGTTTCTAGAACCTTCTGCTCGGCTAAGGCTTAATATCAAAAGTAAAATCTTCCTTATTCTATTTGAACAAGGCAGCCTGCTGCTAGAAAGCTTCCTAGCACAGCTTCTATCCTTTCCTTCCTTTACTCAGGAAAGATGGAAGTGGGAAAGACAACAAACTACTGATGGAAGTGCTCTATGTTGCCCCATGGGCACCACAAAGGAAGTTAACCCCAGTGGTGCCTGCTTTCAGGGCTCTTGGGATTTTTATCCAAGAGTGGCTTTATTTTTTTTTCTTCTGGTTTTTGTTTCTGATTTTGAAAAACAAACAAACAAAACTTGTGAATTTAAGAAGAAAAACTGTGAGAAAGCTTCCAATTAATGACTATACTATATTTGAAGGGCTTAGAATTCTATCAGTAAACAATATGCCAATTAACAGCCACAACCCCCTCCATATTCTGTCTTTACATGTACATGGAATATTGACAGATACACAAGCATTCACAAACTCTGTTTTCTTTATTATTCCCTGTATTAGCATCCACTAGAGATATTGCTGAAAGGAAAACTGTTTCTATGAACCACATGTTCTTTGAGGTTACCTGGCTCTCATTGTTATTGCAGAGACCATCAGTGGGAACTAAAAGTAAGTTACACTTTGACAGAACACTCAGAAGCCTAGATCCAGATCAATTTCCATTTGTTGATACTGTAGACAAACTGCTTTAATTAAATATTTTTGAAGAACTCCAATGATATCATGACCTAAGACTTTCTATGGCCACAAACATGTTAAGTTTCCTGATAGGCTAACGGGGCCTTGGAGCCTGAGAATGAAGACCACAGTTTCCCTACAGCTTTTAAGGTTGCATCACTCCTAGGTAGCAACTTGAGAGTCAAAGTATTTCTGTACAGTCCTCAGTTTCTTTGTCTAAAAGAAGCTGAAAACAAAGGTCTGACGCCCTTTGAACTTTTATGTGTATTTTAGCATATTCCACACAGTTTTAAAAATACATCAAATGTGAAGCAAAATTTAGTCCATATTTAAAGACTCACAACTAGTGTTCCTTGATAAGGATTGACCCTAAGTGGTCAGTAAAGCTAAATGAGGGTACATGTGAGAGAAAATGGGGGCAGAATTGTTACCCACATCCAATGGGCTCCCCTGAGAATTCATAGTACCTGTGGCAGTGAAGGTAATGTCCCTTCAGCTAATGTCCCAAGCAAGCCTTGGGTTTGACCACCATGGCTTTCTGCCTCCAGCATTGGTGATGGGCCATGTCTATGCAGAGAGATACTTGGATCCTAAGACCCCCTCCATCTATGCGTAGGGATACCTTTTTCAGGCCAGGTGATCAGGGGACCCACCCAGCACAGCAGATAGATGGACAGCACAGCCCTGCCTGTCTTCACGTGAAGAATGCTAGAAAAATGGGCTCTGGGGAGCTCATCATCCCTCATGCTCAGAGATTGGTTACCCATACTCCTTTTCAGCATACCCCACTGACAGCACCCTGCTGAAGAGCCCCACCTGCTACAGGTGCTTTTGAACGTAACTCAGCCAGGTTAACTGTCAACAAGGCCAGATGAAAGGAAGCGCAGGAGCTGGAAATAACTGGGAGAAAGGATTATTTACTCTAAACTTTCCAATGTTTTAGAGAGCAAAAATAGTTCTGTTACTTAATCAATGTTTTCTGCTAACACACATGAGGCTTCCCCACCAGAAACTTTTGAGTAGAATGGCTGAATGATATTGCGTCCTCAGATAAAATGAACTTCCTATTACTTTCTAGGTACAATGAATCCTCAATTCCCTTCTGCAGTGCTGATCATCAGTGGAATACAGTCCAGTTTCAGCTGCTACTTTACCAACATTCTCGATTCACCTCTCCTTATGACTGTTGGTACTATGTCCCAAAATGGGAAATCTGAGCTGTGCGAGATCCAACCAAAGTGAAGAGTTGAGCTGGACCTTGGTTCCAAATCAACTGCCATGTCAGGAGGTCTCTGATGAAGCACACTTCATCCTTTTCCAGGAGAGTTAGCTCACCAGCATTCACTCAGCAGCATCGAAACGTCCCCCACAGGGCAGGCTGTGTTAGCCTCTAGATAAAAAAGGCTATAGGAAAGATAGGCATTACAGAATATCTGAAGATACTCGAGGTGAATATCACAAGAGTGTCTTCCAAATACACAAAACCTCTACTGCTGCCTGCTGGAATTAGGAAAAATATATGTTTCAGGCATATTAAAAAGACGAGCAGGTGTATGTCTAACATACTGGTGTAAAGGGTGTCAGAAAAGCCATAAGAAAGTAAATCAGTAAAGACATAAAGACAAGAAAGAAAGACTGGTTCTCAGAGGCTGGGATTGAGGGAATGGCTGCCCATGTTGACAGCCAAGACAGGATCATCCATCATAATTCAAATCTTTGCTACTGGATGGCTCCCTCTGTCTTCACAGTGTAACAGCTGCACTAGCCCCGCTTTATAAATAGGTAGAGCACACAGCAAAAAAAAACAGCTTCTTGGTGGAAGGTTCATGGGCCTTACTGAGAGGAGAAATGGGTACCTTTCTCACTAGGAGCTCCTGAAGGGAGAAGAAAGAGCTGGATGAGTCTAATAGCAAGGCTTACATATCATAGTTGAAGGTAACTGTAAATATCACAGTTGAAGGATTCCTAGATCCCCTCAGAGTGAAGACCCACAGCCCCTAATACATACTGCATATCTGACTGTCTTCCCAGGCACTGATATGGATGGATGGAGCTATCTGTAATTTATAATGGCACAGACTGAATTTACTTTACCCAGTTCAAGGCTTAGATGGAATCATGTTGCTACTGATGATTCACCCCAACATGGGACATGTAAGCAGGCAGTGACAGAAGTGTGACAAGGGGCAGCACCTGTGGGACCAAACAGTCATGTGGGCATGATTGCTTCCCCCTCTACTGCCGCTATTCACATTATTATACACCAGAAATTAAAGGGAGATCCTCTCAGACTCACACAATAAAACCCAAGGTGTACAGTGATGTAACACTAATAGCTCACTTGAACATTTCTTACATAAAATAAGCAATCCTATAATAAACCTTCCAAGACAACTATTGTCTATGTTCAAAGGCACCAGAAGATCTCATGAGGACAAAGTACAGAAGTATGGCACTGCTCCTGAGTTGCTAGGAATTGGAAGCTCCAGGAAACTCGGAGAAATGTCAATAGAATGAATAATTCTAGTGATGTAAGTGATACTTCCCCAAACTTCTATATACCTCATCCCCTGCGTGCCTTGGGGATATGCCTTCCAGTTGTTAATACTGTGGCTAATTTAGCCTTTTTATCATCAGGTTCTTACCTTACTAATTCAATGTTGAGCCCACTGTGTAACACTGATTGTTTAAAGGACATGTACCTTAATTGAAAGACTGACCTCTCCTCATTTTCTAATATATAATTATCTAATATATCTAATTATCTAACTATATATCTAATATATATGATATATATATATATATATAATGTATGATATTTTTCCAGCCTTAAGACCAATTGGTATAATAACCAAAGCTAAATAGAAGAGCCCCAGCAGCCTTATTGAAAATTTTCAGATCACCAAAAAATTTAAAATGTCACATTGCCTAGCTATATCTGAATCCTGACTCTGAATAGTAATATCTATTTTCTAATTATAATCTTTGTATCTTATCCCTTTAGGGATTTCTGAGAGCTTTCTCTGAATAGAACACTAGCACAGTCACACAGAAGTTTACAACTATGAAATCCTTACAGATATCCAGTGCCACACAGTCCAGTGTGGACTCAGATCTGCATTCAAAGGTCAATCAGCCCAGAATCCAAAAATAACTGCAGAGTTATGTGCAGGATCTTCAGAAATGTCAAAAAGGAATTCACTCATAATGAAAGACCAAATTTGTAGCCATAGCTCCTTATCTTGAACTGTGCTGTATTATCCCCAAGAATGTTTCTTCACACTGCCAGGGGTGTCCAATCTTTAGATATTGCAACACAAAGTCATCATCTACAAAGACCATGCTTGAGAACCATGTAACCAAGTTACAAAACAAAATTACAAAAAAAAAATTATCTCAGTGTTTTAAGTAAGTTTATAATTTTCTCTTGGGATGGATTCATAGCCATCCTTGGCCACATGCAGTCTGTGGGTCACAGGTTGGACACATCTTCAACCTCCTCCAATCTGGCCGCACTGCTGTGATAGCTTTCTTCCTTTCATCCCTTTAGAATCTTCCTCTGAGGGTCTCTGATTCTGTCTTCATCTGTTTCTTTCTGTCTCTCTGTGTATGTGTCTGTCTGTCTCTCTTTCTCTCTGTCTTTGTGTGTGAGGGGGAGGGAGGAGAGGAAAAGAGGGACAGAGAAGGGAAAAGGAGAGCTTAAAATGATTTAAGGTTTTTTACTTGTTTTAATTGCTTGAGAAATTTATACTTGAATATCATGTGTTTTGATAGAATCTACCACCCGTTCCCTTCACTCTAATTCCTTCCCTAGCCCCTTCATTGCTTTTCCTTCCCAATTTCATGTGTTCTTTATCCTTCTAATCCTACTGAGTCTACTTAATATTACTTATGTATGCATGGGTATAAAACTCTTTATTGGGTCATAACCTTTCAAGAACCACATACCTGAAGAAAACTGGCCTTCCCTTGTCCAACAACCATAATCTGTTAATGACCTCTCAACTAGAGATGGGGCTTCAGGAATCCCCACCCCCCACCCCCCATCCCCCACCCCCGTGTCCATGATAGGATTTTCTCTGGTTTGATCTTGTGCAGGTCTTGTGCATGCAGTCACAGCTCCCCAAAACTCAACTGAAAATAAGAATTACCTTCATATCCCAGAAAAGGAAAGAGAGATGATATATTCTTGCAACCATAGGATTATACCTTTCTAGAATAACGATTCAACTTGAAAGTTAGACTCTCATTCTGTCCATTAGGAATGATGGGTTCATTTGTTTATTTGTTTGCTTGTTTGTTTTTAAAAGACATATTCTAGAGCATGTTTTCCTTTCCAAATTCTTGGAATTCATGGCCCTGGAAATAATGAGAGTTTTTTATATCAGTTGTGCCAGCTCCTGCCATAGGACATGAACCTTGCTGTATTGCCTGTTTATTCAGATCTCCCCGTGCTACACAGTTTCTTTATTATGTTCTATTGACCCTGACGGTAATTTTGTGGCCAGCTCAGGGGTAGACAGTGCACCCCACATGCAGAAGCTGCCCATATGTGAAGAGGCAGAACCATTTCTTAAGGTTAAAAATGCTTCTGTAAAAGGCAGGGTTGTGGACTTTTAAGCCTCCACATGGAGAATATTTCCATAATACACCACTCAATTTAGGCAATATTGCAAAATCATTACTTTAAGTTAGATGACATAATTCTGGCTCACATGGGTCTTGGGTATTTTTTAAATCTCTAATATGAGATAGTTTCTTGCTGCATGCTTACAGCGAACAAATAGCAAGAAGTAGAAAATTGTTTAGATTTTTTTCTTTTTCATATTATTTATTTATTTGTTTTTATTGAAAATAGATTCTTTTCTCATGCAATATATCCTGATTATATTTTCCCCCCTACTCCTCCCAGGACCCCCATTTCCCTCTCTTTCAGATATATTCCCTTCCTATCTCTCATTAGAAAAGAATGAGCTTCCAAACCAAACACGACAAAATAAAATATAATAAGATGAAGCAAAAACTCTCAAATTGAAATTGAACACAGCAGCCCAACAGGAGAAACAAGTCCCAAGAGAGGGCACAAGAGTCAGAGACGCACTCATTCTCACAGTCAGGAGTACCACAAAAATACTAAGCTAATAGCTTATATATATGTATGGAGATGACTTGGTGTAGACCCATATAGATCCTGTGCTTGCTGCTTCAGTCTCTGAGAGCTCATATGTGCCTTGCTTAGCTTAATTGATTCAGAAGGCTGTGTTTTCCCAGTGTTCTTCATCCCTTTCGACTCTTACCATCTTTCTACTTCCTCTTCCACAGGAGTCTCTGAGCTTTGAGGGATGGGGTTTGATGGAGACCCCCATTTTAGACTCTACTCTTCTCCCCATCCCTCTTTCTGTGCATAATGTCTGGATGTGGGTCTCTGCAACTGTTTCCATATGCTGCCAGAGGAAGCCTCTCGAATGATGACTGGATAAGGCACTGATTTATGAGTATAGCAGAATATTATTAGGAAACATTTTCTTGATATTTTTAGGTCAGCAATGTTTGGCTTGACTCTAAGTCTCTGGGTTTGCTAGTTTTGGATTTTGGTGACCCAAGCAGTGTTAAGTATGGGTTCCTGCTCACAGACTGGGCCTTAAGTCAAGTCAGACATTGGTGGGTTACTCCCACAAGTCTGTACCACCATTGCCTTAGGATATTTTGCAGGCAGGACAGATTGTAAGTCAAAGATTTTGTAGATTGGGGACCTGGTTTCTCTTTTAGTGGTCTTCAGAATACCTTCCTGCACCAGAAATACTAGAACATAGGGGTAAAGGCTCCATGTAAACATCAGCTCGACTTCGCCATGTTCAGTGAGTTGTGTGGATTTCATTTTTCAAAGAGTAGTCATTTAAGTTATATTATTGTCTTGCTTGAAGATGAAGTCCCTGGTCAGAATAACCCAAGAAAGCTAAATGACAGATAACCAACTCTAGTATTATAACCAGGTCCTCCAGTCACAAAGGGTTGGGTAGAGTATGCTTCGGTTAACCTGGAATACCTGAAGGACAGTAGGGCTTCCTGTTGAGGGGCTCAGAGGGGGAAGGATATGTTTTGACATTATGGCTTCTTATAAGGGTTATCTGTGAGTGTGCTTATCTTGTGCTGAAGGAATTATCTACTCACTGGTTCCCTTACCTGCTCCTTCAGGTATGCTGTTAATGGAATTTCTAATTCTAAAGTCAGGATTGTTATTGGGGTTAGGGAGAGCTAGTAATGTTGAGATAGAAACCTCTCACAATGAGATTTGCCTTTTTTATCCAGGACTGTGGATAGCACAGTGTGCCTTCTATTTGCCTGTTCTTTCCTTGTTAGCTGCAGACCTGACGGATCTGCCATTGAACCAGGAGACACTTGTACTTACATCTTGCCTTATGATATCCCAGTCTGAAAGACCTAACTCTCTCCTGCTTCCTCTCTTCCTCCTCTCCAACCCAGAAGTCCCGCCTACTTTCCCAGTGATTGGTTCCTTTATTCATTAGGGGATTGGTTGACAAGAAGTCACCTGAGTATGGTTCATTCCTTGTCTGCAGCCCCTCCCAGGAGAGCAGAATTAGCACCAACAAACAGCACCATGCCCATCCACAACACTGGGCCCCATTCCCTTGTCCATCTCCAGAAAAGGGTCCTATAAGCTTGGCTTACAAATTTTTCTTCCAGGGGAATCATTGAAAGCCAAATTAGAAAATTTGCTGTCTTATGTCATTTACCATTAAGGGGGGGGGGCGGGGATCTGGAATTTTAACATGCTAAACTCCAAATCTTTGGTTGCAAACCATTACTATGGGGATCTCTGAGAAAAAAAAAAAAAAAAACTCTCTTAGTACAATTATGTGCCACTACCTGGAAGTAGCTACCAACTGCCTGGAAACAAAACTCAATTGGAAGTTTCCAGAACCCACATTCTGAAGGTCATCATTAAGTTATTAACACTTTTCACCATTATCTCTTGCCCTTGACTCCTGTTCAACCCACCTCTGACCTCTGCCTAATATGTCCCCTATGTTAACACCTCCTGTCACCTGACATGTGGATCACCTCAAAGGTCCATGGAACAGGGAAGGAAAACCAGAAGTCTAGTTTAGTCAAGATTTAGGTGGGTCTTCACTCCCTTTGCCAGGCAGATAATGTGACATTTTGAGTAAATGAAACTAATCTTTTAACAAACAATGGAAACAATTTCAGCACAACACAAAGATATTGATCAAACTATAAAAGAGGTATTAGTTTTATTTACCAAACACCTTGTTGCTGGACTGGGCAGCAGCCAGTCAGAACTACAAAAGATCTGAGCTCCACTAGTTTGCATATAGCCCTCCAGGGGAATTACAGTTTCTCTCATCTGCCCAGTCTGTAAATATTTACTCAGTACTTCAGTACACTTCAAATTTAAGAATGCAGTTGTCTCTTTACCAGTTCCTCAACACCAAACAGAAAAACCACGTTCTTAAGATGAAGAAGATAGCCTTTGTTTGACACACTGAATCTGGATTACATATTAAATGAGAAATGCTCTTCTTGAGCCAGGTTCACAGTGAAGTAAAGAACAAGTGACCTTCTCAGCCAATGATGCATCCAATAAACTAGCTGGAAATCTGCCCTGTTTGCACATGGAATCAGAAAGTAAAATAAAATACAAAGACTGCATCCCAATCTTCTAATTTCTGCCTCTTGCTACAGCCATTCTCCCCTGAGCTTTGCTTTAACCCAGTTGCCAAGGAGGCTTGAGGGGTTATCCTCTCTGACACACCATTAAGGATCCTGTGGGCCCTCCTGGGGATATTCCAAAAGCATTCTGTAGGGAAACTGGCTCCTTCTCCAGGCTCATCATATGGAAAGTATATTTCTCTACACAGCTGGCAAACAAATCTCTTTGAAGGAGATAGCCAAGAGGCCAAGGTTGGCCTTCATGTAATGAGTTCAGCATCTTTCCCTCTCCCCAGCCTATAATATTCTTCTTCTCTTGTAGTTATTTATTATTCAATATTTATATAAGCTATAAATGTGCAGAGCGCTGCACAATATCACAGAGATGGCCAATGTGTTAATGACACCTTCTCCTAAGAAATGGAAAGGGACCTTCAAGTAAAGCTCACAGGCAGAAGCCGCCAATAAGAGTGAGAGATTGGTGGATGGCTGAAGTCATTCAGTGTCAGGAACACACCTTAGGCACCAGACCTTTTCTACCCTGCTGTGCTTTCAAGGAGGAAGTGGCTCTGCCTCTTCTCTGTGCCTCTGCTTTTTCATACTTGTTTTGTAAACAAAAGCAGACATAGTAGCTTACAATTAAGGCACGCACCAAAAACCACAACTCCTATTTCCAGGCTGTATCCAAGGTAGTGTGGAAGCTAATCTAAACATCAGGTGTGTAAGGTATGGAATATCCCATCAATATTTCCTATAGCCTACTTGAAAATAAACTGTTGTGATGGTCTCCAGAAAGGATCTGAATGGTTTCTCTGCTACTTGGGAAATTGTTGGCTGCAATAAAAGCCACAGAAGAACTATCCAAGGTCATGTGGCCAGAAAATGACAGAGCTGGGGTATAACAATTCCCTGATCTAAGACCTCAGTTCTCACTGGGTTGAGTCACTGCCTCTCTCTCTGTTTCTTCCCTGCTTGCTTTGAGCCTTGGTTCTTCATCAACTACTTTCTCTGGTTCCCCCCAAATATCTATTTATCCTTTACCTTTACCTTTACCAGGAACCCCCCACCCAGTGCCTCAGCCTCCTTATTTCTCTTTGAGTCTCCTTTGTCCTTTTTGTTTCCATGTATTTCTTCTGAAGTCCTGCCCATAGTCTCTCAAGTTGCAACCATCAGCCCTTTATGGTAAAACCAATTACCTCTCCAACCCTGTACTGAGGACCAAGAAAAGGTCACAAACTTTGGAGTCAGGCAACCCTAACACAAAGTATCAGTACTCCTACCTAGCTCTCTACATCTATAGTTCATCTTTAGTATGAAGGCAAAGGCTTGAATATGCAGCTTAATATCTATTCTCCCCCAGCTTCTATAGAGCTCTCTCACTTCTGTTTCTCCTGGGACCCTGACTAACACAGTAGTAATCATGCTCACCAGATGTCTGACACATCTCTACTCTCCAATAAATAAATAAATAAATAAATAAATAAATAAATAAATAAAGCAAGCATCTATACTAATTTATTAGAGATGAAGCTAAAAAAAATAATATTTCTCCAACACCCAACCTGTCATTCATGTACCTGAGTTAGCCTATTGGTCACATACCAGAGTAAAATTCTGCATACAGATGCTTAGTCCATAGAATGCTGGACTCTGTGCCCTACTCAATCCAACACTCTGCTTCTCCATCCCATGAATCCATCCCATCTCCTATCTCTAGTGTGCTCCTTAGTAGGGTTAATAGTTTCTCGTATGGTTTCACTTTGTACCCAGGCCAGGATAGACCTCTCCAGCTCTGCCTTGAGTTTTCTGGTTCTGCACCAACTACAAGCCTGGCAGGGCTCTCTGCTGGGAGGTACAGCCACACTCACTCTCCCGAGCAAGTCAGACAGGACACACTGCCAACCGTTCCTGGCTCTCTCTCTTCAGAGCCTGAAGGGTTCGAGGGGGCTCCATCTGGGTTTCTACTTCAGCATTGCTGCTGCTAAGGCTTATCTTTTGATAGCAGCCAGAGCTTTGTAATGGGCCTGTTAAAAGGTATTTTTGGTGCATCAGCCTTGGCTATGTGAAACTATTCTGAACTTAATAGGATGAGTCCCTTCTCTGCCTTTGCCTTACAGTCCAGGACAGAGGCTGCAATCATGAATGATAAGTTCCAAATACCTCCAAACCCTCTACATGATGAATGTGTTAGCCCCTAACACTAGGCTTGCTTTTTCTTTCTTCTTCCTTCCTTCCTTCCTTCCTTCCTTCCTTCCTTCCTTCCTTCCTTCCTTCCTTCCTTCCTTTCTCTCTCTCTCTCTCTCCTTCTCTCTCTCTCTCTCTCTCTCTCTCCCTCTCTCTCTCTCTCTCTTTCTTTCCTTTCCTCTCCTTTTTTTTTGTACAAAGTTAAAACTGAGAACAGCTAAGCCTTAAAGCTCAACACTAATAGTAAGCTAACGTTTAAGGCATGGTTCTGTGCTGCCGGTGTCTGTACCACAAGCAGGACTTGCTAAGGAAATGTGTCATTTTACTACTCTGGGCCAGGGTAGGCACAACTCAGTACTGTTCACACTCCACAGAAAGAAAATTAAAGAAAATATCATCTCCACTTAAGAACAGATTTATTGCTTCCTAACTCTCAGAGATGGCAGGTGGGTGTGCTCTTAAACTCTCTCTCAGACAAATCAAGAGAAGCTAATCCTACACACCCTGCCCCTGTATCTCCCCATCACCACCACCAAAAACATGCAGAGAGAGTGCCTTCCACTATGGATGATTATCTGCGTCTCTGTGGGTAATTTTGACAGTGACAAAAAGAAAGGATTTATTTAAGGGAAATCCACACTGAAGACTGGATTTTTAAGAAAATGCATGTTAGTGTTACACCACTCTTTGGAGACAAAAGGGTTGTATCTTGAGGTTTAAGATTTAATGAGAATTTTTGGAAAGCAGACCAAATCATGGCCACA
This sequence comes from Apodemus sylvaticus, assembly GCF_947179515.1. Taxonomy (NCBI): domain Eukaryota; kingdom Metazoa; phylum Chordata; class Mammalia; order Rodentia; family Muridae; genus Apodemus; species Apodemus sylvaticus. Next base: position 36,293,089 of record NC_067472.1, read on the forward strand.
GAAGATAAATTATAGGCAATTAGGTCTGCATTTGATCCATTTTCCAGTATGCTAAGCTTCACTCGCAACCTGTCTTCAGATCCACATTTGCTGCACAACTGTGCTTTGCCTCTGAGAACACACTGAATGAAATATCTCTGTGCTGATACCCAGAACTCTGGCCATAAACAAGCTCAGATTATGTTTGCAGGCGGCAAGGTATTGGGTTACTGAGTCCTTCCGGGGCACATCTGTCACAACCCCATTGAAAGTCAAGTGAGCTGGCAGAGGAGCTCTCCTTTGCAAAAAAGAAATGTGAGGGTGAGGTCAGTGGACAGGGCTGCGGAGCTAGCAGGTGTTTGCCATGATTACCAGACACTGGCTCTAAGCCTGCCTAAGCCTGGATGCATCAAAATTACCTGGAAACACCACGGAAAATACAAATTTCCTGGATTCTGCTTGCTAGAGGCTAAGCTGGATCTCCTTCCAAATCCTGAACAGCCTAGTCATTTAGAATGTGATTGTGTTCACAGACAAGGCCTTTAAGGAGATACAGTTAAAGGAGGTCACAGGAAAGAAAGGCCCTGAACTAGGAAAAGATCAGGACACAGACAAGCACAGAGGGGAGTCCACCTGAAGTCAGAGAGGATAAGACAGTTACCAAAATGCTGAGGAAAGAAACCAGTTCTGCCCCCAAAACAGTGAAGGAATAAAAATCTCTTGTTTAAGACACCCAGTCTGTGGTATTTTGCTATACATGCTGACTGACTAATACCCCCCTCTATAAAAAACGAACATATTCTTGAAAAGTCCAGAGCAGGCATGAGTCTAGCATGCCATAGTTGAGAGCCAACAATGTAGACTTTATCCCAAGAACAAAATAGTTTCAATCAGTGGCTTGTCACCTTGACCTACTCTGACTGTGACCAAGGGTTAGATTCATGCTTGCCACAGAAACAGTGTTTGTGCACAGGGGAGTCAGTTTTCCTTTCTTCTAATTTCCTCCCTTGGAAGTCATTGCTACATTATGGTTCTAAAAGTATTAAAGGAACCTCCAAATTGTTTCTACCAAAGATATTTGAAAAACAGCTCAAGTAGGATACTTTTAAACCATGCAGAAATCTATTTTCTGAAAGAAAAATGTAGGAAAAGGATCAGAGTACTAAAATTCTGGACAATGATTAAGAAAAAGAGGGCAGAAGGAGCTCATAAGCACATGGAGTATGTGTTTAAGAAAGGAGGCAGTTCACAGCACATCATGATGTATTAGTCTGTTTTGAGTACCTATAGCAAAATGTTAGAGGCTGGGTAACTAAAAAACAAAAACAACAAAACAACAAAAACAAACAAACAAACAAACAAAAACTTGGTTTAGTTAGCTTCCAGTTCAAGAAGTCCGGGAACAAGACATTAACATCTGGTTGGGAACGCCTATGGCTTTGTCACATCATCATGTAAAAGCATAAAGAGAGCTGGCTATGTGAAAATGAGGGTGTTAAGGGTGGGGTCAAAGGTTAGGCAGAAAGAATAAAGACTCAGATGCTAGGAGTTCTAGCAAAAGGAATTCAGTATGGGATTGTTGTTTAGTTGTTGCTTGTTTATTTGTTTGTTTGATTGGTTGGTTGGATTTTATATAACCACCCAGTCTCACAAGTATACTAACAGGTGTCCCAGGAGAGCTATATTAATCCCTTTAGAGAGTATACTTATAATCAATTACCCTTGGACTGAGCCTTACCTCCTAAAAGATCCAGTATTACCATACTGGAAAAACATGATATATTCATCTGCTTGACTTGCAATGACAAAATCACCACATTAGTATGTGAAGTTGTGGAGGATAAACTCAAACCATATCCAAACTGTAGTACACAAACTACCAGCCCTAAAGATCGCAGAATACCTGCAAGCTGGAAGGACAGGGTCATAGTACAACTTTTCTCATGAGGCTTAAAATGCATACCCTGTCTACAAGCACAAGGAGGCAGGACTCAGTTTACACTTGAATATCTGCTTTGTGATGCAAGCAGATACCCGTGCAGGTAGCCTTCATGAAGGAGCCTTGTGAGGAGCCTTCGTTCCTCAGGCTCCAGAGTCCATCTATGTGTGCCATTCTGTTTTCACAATAGTCAGACACCCACACCTAAGAGGAAATCATGAAGGTCCTCCTCCATCTATCATTTTCATTGTTGTGCATTGAATTTCCTGGTCCTAGATTCATCTATTCATTCATTCAGTATTTAATGAGTGCTTGCTGCATTCAGGCCCTTTCCAAATACTAGAGATGACCAAATTCCTGCTCTCGTTGCTTTTAATTTTGTATGGTAAAAACAGACAGTTAACAGGTGATGGCATAGCAGCACTACTGTCACCTGGAAACGTGTAACGAGAGTGAATTCTCCAGCCTCACCTGATACTGTTTGAATCAGATGGACCCAGCCATCTGGTACATGCCAAGGCTTGGAAACCGTGGTTGCAGTTGAGAATGATGCAAGGGAAGTTGTCTTGGAATGGATGAATAGCCATGATCTCCATAAGATGGCATCCCAGATGAGACCTGAATGTCATCTGAGCTAGAAACAAGCACTGTTCTGGATTCACACCATAGTCCCTTAAGCTCCCCTAAAGCCTTGGATCACGCTCCTCAAATGCTCTTTGCTGTACCTTTCCTTCATGGATATCAGTATGTCTTGTATGTTTACACATACCCCTCTGCTCAGAGGGTCCTAGACTAAGTTCAATACTCTGCTTTCACCTTCCAAAATTCTCAGTGATTTTTTTTTAACCTTGGGTTTTCCAAGTGAAGAAGTTGCTAGCGGTCTAGTGGACGGGCCCATCATACAGGGGCACTGAAAGATATACAAAGCAGATTTAGTATAAGCATCTCTGTCTACACGAGGGCATCCAGAATACTTCTAGCAGGGAGGCTAGCTCTCCACTCTGACCAGAACTTGTTCCAAATACAGGTCTAAGAATGGTGTCTAAGGAACAAGAACTACCCAATGAAGACCTGTTGTATTCATTGTTGTTCACGTTGTCCCCATGCATGGCCCACCGTTCATGCTGAAAGAGAAGGCAGACAAAGATGAAAGCACAGAAAGCCAAATACCTTTTGTCTTCCAAGCCAAAACAAGCAGTGTTGGTAAAAACTAGGCTAAATCAAAAAGGGAAATAAAAACAAATGAGTTCCTTTTGTGGGTCAATTCTCTTCCGGTAAGTATGAAAATCTGTATGAAAGCATCGAGCTATGAAATACTGGGTGCAGGACTTCAAGGATTCCTCATGTGATTTAAAACGTTCTTAAATAGACACTTAGAGCTAGCATCAAAAATATACAGAGATAAATGTAAAGTATGGTGATAGTCTTTTAATTCTAATTTTCCTTTCCTTAAGAGGACATTAAGCAACAAATTTTGAAAGCTATGACATGCTGAGAGGAAGATCGCTGGAGAAGAGGAAAGTGTCATATTTTAGTTCTTTTAATGGGGAAGCTTTCATGCTTTTCATACGAGGAGCTTCACGTTTTCCTTCTGCTCTGGGCCCCATAAATTATGTAGAGGGCATTGCTTGCAAATAGAAACGTGGCTTGCTAGCCACAAAGGGGGTCTCTGCACACTCACCCTGCCAGCATGAGCATTCCAAGACACGAGGCAGCTGTATTTCTCTCTGTCACAAATGGGTCATCAAGTTGAGCATCCGACTTTGGGAAGGTGCCAGGCAGCATTGTTATCAGCAGAGCACAGCTGCATCTGTATGGGGGCGGGGACCATCTCCATCAGTTTGAAAAGGAACTTTTCTCTCCAGCCCACACCTGACCCAAACACAATAGCAGCTTCATTAGGAATAGACTAGAGAATGGTGCACAAATCCAGCACAATGTGGTGTTTCCAAAGAATTGACCCACCTTTTGTGAGACCTTTGGGCCACTTGCCAACAAACAAATGATACAAATGGGACTAGCAGCCCAGATATAGCCCAGAAGAATAAACACCGTGAGAGAACAGCCAATTGGCTAGGGCTAAAACATCACCTAGTGTGCCTTGCAAAGAGGTGATTCAAATTGTTTAAAGTTATGAGGTTTGAAGGTCCCCTCATACTTTAGCCCTATGAATGAGTTACCCCAGCATTTAAAAGACTAGATCGCCCTACTCTAACCCACTTCCAAACTCCCACTGCATGCTTTGAACAGCCGGCCAATCAAGAAATATTCCTTTCACTATGCCTGCCCAGAGTTCGATACTAGGAACCTTGCTTACAGGCAATTCCAAGACCTGGTGTGTGTCACCTCACACGACAGAATACATCACCCCAGCCACTTCATGCCTAAGATTCTGGAATGTCTCTCACACGTAGTACCAGGGAAGGCACAAAGGCTGTGTTCATGAACTTCGGCAGTTTTATGAGGCTGAAAGCGCCAAGATTTCTGGGTCGGAGCCCTATCCCACTCGTTTCTTATTAAGATGCTCCTTCATCATTGGAAATTCTTTTCAGTCCCAAATGACTTTAGCCCTGTTATTGAGCCATTAGTTAAAAGAAAAAGCTTAGGGCCAAAGCCCTCACATCCATCGAAGCCATTAGCTTTCGGCCATCTATGTTCACATGTTGTCTAAATGCTCCCCCTGTGGAACAGAACATTTTATTAGGCAAAAAAACACAAGTAATGGATTGGTTTTTTTCACCTTCAAAATAAAAAGATAAATGCCTTTCATTGGTAAGTAATGTGTGGGGAACGTTATGCAAGAGTTCAACTGTGGGCTTTCTCCTCAGCTCTGCTACTTAAAGAGCTGCCTCTGGTATACCTTGCAAAGGTGCCTGGGATGTTCTGGGATGCCAGGAGATTCTAGGAGTCTAAGTAAATAAACATAGGCTGGATTGTGTTCCTGACCAGCCTTTTCTGCCTGTCTTCTATTTGGCTTCAGGTTCTTCACCTTCAAGATTTGCTGGATCAGGGGTTTTGCCACTGAGCTTAGGAAACAAGCTATTTCATCCTATATAATCACTTGGGAAGCATATTCAGAGTAGGATTCCTACTGCCCTGAAATTGTTACTGAGCAGGTCACAAATGGAAGAGGACCCAGTAATTGAAAGTACTAGCAAACCCATTAGTTGATTATGACACTAGAACTGTAGAGTGCCTCACACATTTTTAGGAAAGGAGATGGTTGTAAAGAGGACCCTACCACCCTCCTTTGCTTAGTGTCTCTACTAGTAGGATCCAGTGAAGTAGAAACTTAACGGTTTCTTTGGAAGTCGGGTGTGTCAGATGGTGGTTTGCTGGGACAGACATGTGAAGGAGTGTTTTCCTGAAGCAGATACAGATGAGAGGATATTTCACTAAGGCAGATACATGAAGGAATATTTCCTTGAAGCAGACACAGGTGAAAGGATGTTTTGCTAAAGCAAACACATGAAAGGACACGTGATGTTAAGAAGGAATCAACAGAGAGTGGATGATGCTGGATGGTGTTGGTACGCTTTACCATTGTTTATTGGTCATTGTTTGTGGGGACTCCATAGAGAGAACCATACCAAAAAACTTCTGGTGGTGTGCTGGCGGTTTCTTGAGTCATCTTCAGATTCTGACTGATTGGCAGAGGGATGTCAGCTGATATAGACTCACATAAAGTTTTGGAAGACAGACTCATGTGCTGAGGGAAAACACATGGTGAGGGAAGACCTGTGGAAGACACCTTATGTCTTGGAGTATAAATCGGACTCAACAGAGCGTGACAGAGTGAGGAAGTGGAGGCTTGCTTGCATAGCTAGCTTTGTGACACTTAGACTCACATCTTCGCTGATCTTCACTTAATTGAGAAGGGCACAGTAAAGAACTTCTCCTGGCATCCCTGGTGGTCCTGGCTCCTCTTGGTGACTTGTGACAATTTGGCGGAGGCCTGGCTGTCTCTGCTAGGTCATGCCACCACTGCTGATAGATGTTTGCTATCCCATCACTACTGAACTGGACTGCTGGCATATTCATTCATAAAGTGTTTGCTAGTGAACTGAGCTGTTGCTGCTGATTCCTGTGAATCGAACTACTGATTTCCTGACAATGCAGATGGGATTTGTTCCAAAGAACAATTTCTAAATAACCTTTCTTTTCCACTACTTCTGGTGAGTGGTGGATTAGAATGGAGGTTAAATCATTTAAGAACCATTATTAAAATTAGGGTTTGAAAAATAAAAGTTGCAATCCAGTGACTCAGTACCTAGCAAAAATGGGCAAAAAACCCAGGAAGAAACAACCAGTGATGCTCTGCACTGCACTCTGTCAAAGATTCCAAGAAGATGGTCTAACCTGGGGAAGTGCTATGAAATTCTCTAGCTGCCTCCTCTTTGCTCTCCCCATTATAAATTTCCAAACTACAGCAAAAACAAATAAGCAAGCATTTACCCTTTACTACAGGGTGTTTGCCAAACAATTCCTTTCAAAAATTATTTTGAGGGATTCTTGTCCTGGAATAGATTATGTTACTCAAAAGTATGTTCAAGTTCTAATACATAGTACCCCCAAACCAGCCCCATCAGATATGAGAGGTTGAAAGGCCATACCAGAGGAGAGTAAAGTGCCCTTATTACTATGAAGAGAGGAAGAGGAGGAAGTAATGCCATCTGACAAGGGCAGAGGTTAGAGTTGTGTGACAAAAAACCAAAGATTGTAACACTGGAACCAAACAGAAAAGCAAGAAACGGATTGTGGCTGGGACTTCTCAATATTAAATTTCTAACCAAAGCAATTGTGAGAGAATTAATTTCTGTCAACTAAGGCAGTAAGTCTGTGGTACTTTCTTACAGCATCACTGGGAATCTAACTTGACTACCAAATTTACAAGTAATAAACAAGATTTTAACAAAGATTACTCCCTTCATTTCCAGTGAAACAGGATGGAAATTTAAACAGATTCATCCAAGCATTTGTGAACCTTCTTCTTACCATCATTCAAAATACAGAGGGTCAGGAAATTGAATGGAGTCGTGTAGCAGTGGGGGATAGGGAACTGGAGGTAGCCACTAGAAAGTCCCAGATTCCAGGGAAATAAGAGGTCCCTTGGACCCAATGGGGATGACATTAGCCAAAATACCCAACAAAGAGGAGATAGAACTGTAGAGACCACACCCACTGGCTAGGTAGGGCCTCTGTTGAGGGATGGGGCTACCCACACATCTCAAAAACATTAACTCAGAATTGCTCCTTTCTAAAGGAATTCAGGGACAAACAGTGAAGCAGAGACTGAAGGAAACGCCATCTAGAGACTACCCCATTAGGGCTCCATCCCATCAGCAGACACCAAACCCAGACACTATTGCTGATGCCAAGAAGCACTCTGTCGGAGCCTGACCAATACAGATGCAGGTGCTCGCAGCCAGCCATCAGTCTGAGCATGGGGACCCCAATGGAGGAGTGAGGGGAAGGACTGAATGAGTTGAAGGGGTTTGTATCCCCATAGAAAGAGCAATAGTATCAACCAACCAGACCTCCACCCCCAGAGCTCCCAGGGACTAAGCCACCAACCAGAGTACACATGGAGGGACCCATGGCTCCAGCTACATATGTAGCAGAGGATTTCCTTATCTGGCATCAATGGGAGGGGAGGTCCTTGGTCCTGTGGAGGCTTGAAGCCCCAGCAAAAGGGAATGCTAGAGCAGTGAGACAGAAGTGGTGGGTGGGTGGGAGAGCACCCTCATAGGAGCAGGGGGAGGAGGGATGGGATAGGAGCTTTCCAGAGGGGAAATCGGTAAGGAGGACAACCTTTGAAATGTAAACAAATAAAATAACCAATAATGATAAATAAAAAAGCAACAAGGTTTACTTCTGTGGAGTCTCAGCCATGTTGTTCCAGATGTTTTTAGGGCACAGCAGGCTTGGTGGCCCTGCCAGGCCATGAGCCTTATCTTTTCACAAAACAGGTCATTAAGTTGTTTCAGAGATGATGTAAAAAAGACTTTCAAAGGAATATTTGAGCAGAATGAATGATCTCTGTGTAAAAAGATTCCCAAAGATTATGTTCACAGCGTAGACGGAAACATTACACATGCTGAAGTTCTGAAGAATGGACCATATTTCCCTGTAAGAGATAAAAATGAACTTCCTGTTTTAATCTCCCTGGATATTACATAATTAAAATGACCAGTCCAAATTACCCACTCTTCCTTACAGACCACTGGATTTAGGGAGACTGAACTGAATTGGCAAATGTTTTAAAGCAGAATGTGTTTCATAGGAACATGGTATTGGGAAAAGATTCAAAGAGTAAGCTGGGTTTCAGAATTAGGACATTTCATTTTATTCTGAAAGATAAGCCAAAAAAGTAGAAATCTAATCTTAGAGAAAGATATAGTAAGTTTGGCGGTTAGATTTTACAAGTTGAGAATCCACTTGATCCAATATAAAACCTTTTTATTTGTTTAAAGATTTAAGATAGTTTTATGAAACATGTCATACATGTCTACAAATACACAAGATGAAGAGATAAAAGCCGTTCTGGTGCACTGGCCACTTAACTGTGGTGCAGGGGGTTAACTGCTAGTCAGACCGGGAGAGACAATCTCCACCATGTCTTCCCTCTTTGCCAGTCCTCTCTGCTCTTCCCAATTCTCAAGTTTTAGCTTTTACCAACTGTGAAGAGAAAGCCACTACAGTCACATCTAGACACATTTTGCTGCTTAGACACGTCTGCTCTGTATCTTGGCATTAGCCAAACTGTCACAGGGTGACCTGAACCCTCAGCATTGCAAGCAACAGACGAGAATTCCCATCACAAAATAGTTCAGAAGCAGTCACTTTTCGTACCAGTTAGCATACTTAAATGCAATTCATTAAAAATAAGATGTGTTTGCAAATAAACTTAGAAAACAAGTTTTTCCACAAAAAACCTTTAATACCAAAATTAATATGTAGAATGAAGTGAATGTTTACATAATCACATACACTCTTTTGTTCAACACTCACAGTGTACCCCAAGAACCACTTGGCACCAGGAAAGCTACTAAGATACAAACCTTGACATAAGCACATCCCTTCGTATCTCAAAAATACCTAAAAGAGATGAACTACTGCTCATCAGAGAAAGAACATTGGTAGAAAATTCTAGATCTTACCAAGGGAGGATGAAAGCTTGCATCATTTCTGTGCTTACCTGTTCAGGAGGATTCTGGGTCAGGATCTTCCTGCCTATAGCACGGAGGAACATTCCAGAAAGACAGCTTGGAATCAGTGATTCAGCATGGCCGGGGGCTGGAGAGAGAGAAATGTTTGTCCTCTCTGGCCAGCATACACATGTTCCCAAACTCATGTGATACTTCAGTATTGTATATATTTTTATTTTAGTTACAAAATCAAATTTTTAAAGATTATCTAGGACTGTCAAAGAGCTGAAAAACAGAATTTTTGCAGTTTACATTTTTAAAAATTACAAATGTAGAAAATTAATACCCTCCAATATTCTTCATGGTCCTCCCCCAGAAGAGCTAGAATTGGTGCTGTGTGCCTTTCCTTTAACCACAAACATTTCCAGTTAGCACCACTGTCCAACAAATTACTCTAACCTTTCCATTCTCAACATATGCATGTTAAAATAAAGCTTACATTTATTTCTTGCACGTTGTTAATGTTGTTTTGCCTGCAAGCAGCAGAAAGTAATTCTGATTCATTTAAGCAAAATGGCAGAACTTCATTAGAATAAAAGGATTGGTAAGCCTTGAGACTCGAACATATCCAACCTTGGACACTCTGTGACTGTGTAGAAGTCACTCCTAAAGAGCCACTTGCCTCAAACTTGGTTTGGGGGAGTGTTATTGTACTGTGTCTTGGTTAATGGCTATGTGTAGCTTGAACTCACAGAGAAGCTGACTCTGAGAGCCCCCACTTCAGACCCAAGCATATTTATATCAAGTGTTCCCCAAAACCCCTGTTCTGAGAGAGATTGGACCCCTAACTCTGAAGCAGAGAGAGGAGACAACCACAAGCCTCTGAGGATAGTAAGTGCATTGTGCCCTTGAAACAGACAGAAGTTTAACTATTTCCAATCAAAGTTACTATCAATTATTATCTGATAATATAAAATTTCTTATAGTGAGGAAGAGAGCCCAGAAGTCCACCCGTAACAGAAATTATCTGCTTTGCTGAGCATGTTGGTCAGAGGCTGCAGCATGGCCCTTCGTTTCTGCTGGGAGGTTTTTCAGCATCCGATTTGATGGTGTTATTTATCCACTGCTAATTGTTCTTCTACTTGAAAGCCCCACCCAAGGGGATGCTCTGCCCTTCCTGGTACTCTCTCACCTGAGACTCCTGCAGGCTGTCTCAATGGTGCTTCCCCAATCTATTTCTACTGAATGTTTTGAGTGCCTCATGATATAGGGTTACTGTCTGTTTGCTCTCTCCATTGGGTTACTACCGTCATCTATGCTGGATGTTTTGAGTGTCTAATTTCGTGATGTTTCTCTGTCTACCTGTTGCTTTTCTCTCTTTCTCTCTCATCTTTACTGTTTATTCTTTGACTTTTGCTCACTCATTCAAAACTGAAATCATGGTGACTGTGGATCAGCATGGTTTCTGGACTGAAGATAACATGATCTCAGGGTCTCAAACCAACCCAGTCTACAGCTCATGTTTTTAGTAAGAAGAATCTATCTGGCATCACTTTTATCCAGGATCTCCCCTAGAACTCCAAAAAGCAAGTTCAAGATTCTCCATGTCTATTCATGTCTATGCATATCAGGGTATGTGTATGGCTTTCAAATTAAATACATTAACAACATTTTCTTTATTCTTGAAATGGAGTCCCATGTAGTCCAGAATCTGGCTTCAGATGTGCTGTGCTGCTAAAACTGCCCTTGAGGCCCTAAACCCTCCTACATCCACCCCTAAGTACTAGGAAAACAGTCATGAGCCATCACACTCAGCCTAGAACATATCTTTAAAAATATTTCTTATGAAATAGATGTATTTATTTTCCCATTGCTTCTTAGGTTTATAGGGAGCATGGAACAGGGACTGCTTCAGAGAAAGGCATGGTTTGGAAGGTGCAGAAGAAGATAACATCCGCTCTGATACTCTGCATTCACCTAGAGATATAAGATCCATGCTGATTTACTCTTCATCACATGGATATGGGCAGCTCACTTACTAGCAGATCAGAGTCTGCATGTTCCCAGGATGGACTCTGTCTACTTTCTAAACAACTCTAAGTAGAACCTAAAGAGGCAGCAGAGTGAATCCTCAGAGCAAGTGAAGATCTTCCCAAACAAAGCAACATTGCCCTTCACTGGGACTGATTAAAAACTGAGAAGGAGGACTGGAGAGACTGCTCAGAGGTTAGGAACATTGGTTGCTCTTCCAGAGGAAGAACATGGCAGCTCACAACTGTCTGGAACTCCAGTACCAGAGGATCTAATGCCCTCACATAGATATACGTGCAGGCAAAACACCAATCACTGCTCATTAAATAAATAAATAAATAAATAAATAAATATTTCTAACAATGAGAATAAATAAATAAAAATGTCATCATCAGATGACCCCAAACAACACAGGATTGGGAAGACACCTCTACTGTGGATGTATCTTTCTTTGTAAGAAGACAATCTGTACCCAATTGCCTTCTTCAAGCAACAAATGAGTCTATGATCAGGAAGGTTTCTTGATGAGCAGGGTTTTGACTTACATGGGGAGACTTACACATGGTGAAAATTCTGAGTCTAATGAAAAATGCCGAATGGAAAAAGGAACCAAGAGAGTTTTGCTCAAAACATCTCTCCTGGTGAAACTTGAAATCAATACTGATGGATTTGGCTCACCCAGTTTTTGCTGAGTGGAATGGACTACATTGGTGAAAGAAATTATTTTGGTTGTATTTCTTGACATGTCGACAGTTTTTTTTTTTTGCCAGCATTCCTCTGGCTACACATGTGGCGTGCATTTATTATTTACAGTACATACACAGGGTGTGCTTGATTGATGAGTTAACCCCCTTTTCACAAAGATCTTTTCCAAATGGACCTTTATACTCTATGTGTTAGATGAAGTACAATAGAGTCACTCGGGTATATCTTTTCAGCCCTCACTTTTATCTCTAATAAATCTATCATGAGGGTAATTTGTTACAGATAGTATGTGAAATAAAGTATGGTCACAGAGTCTGGATTATGTGCTTATATTTTTCTATTTACTGACCTTTAATATGTCATGTAGAAGATGTCTGCAGACTTATGCAAATCTGAGAAGGTAAGCTAGAAAGCAAGGAGAGTTAGGTCGAGATGGGATTGTATCTGAGAGAGAGAGAGAGAGAGAGAGAGAGAGAGAGAGAGAGAGAGAGAGAGAGAGATTCACATGGAGTTAATGATTGTATTTACAGAGACTGTAACCCATACTTACAGATACTTACACTGTGCTTTTATATTGAATGAGAGATATGAGCATTCCAAGTGACATCTATGGAGTTTTATTGGTGTAGTAAATTTAGTATTATTACACTGGCAAAGTTCCCATTTAATGGTAGAAAGTAAATTTTGCTCTTAAAGGACTGATTAACCCTATGGACAATGTCAACTTCATATTATTTGGTTTGATATGAGCTATTAGCTTTTAATCTGACACACCCAGATGATGCTCTGTCCTGCTTTATGACCTACTTTTCAATATATATGCTTAATATATTCACAAATATATTAGTTTATGCATAAACACATATATGCTTATTTTATACTTTATTTATTCATGCATATTTGATGATATATATATAATATTTGGATGTTATAAGCAAACATCTTTCATATATATATCTATATATAAACATGCTTGGAATGCACATGATTCACCATACTGACAGTTAACAGCCTTAAGTACTTCAAGTGTTTTTCCAGATGGCTTACATGTATTTATTCGTTGGCTCTACATGTCTACTCCATAAAATAGGCATTGCTATTCCCACTTTACCAGTGATGAAGCAGAGGCACAGGCAGGCCCTAAATTTACTTCACATCTTCCTCTAGAAGGCTGGACCAAAGTTTGCAGCCAGAAACAGGACATAAACTCTCATGCAGCATGCCAGGTTACAAGAGTCAGCACACTGGCTGGACAGAGCCATGTAAGGCATAGTTTAGGCTTTGGGAAACATATCTGATTTGTTTGTTTGTTTGTTTGTTTGTTTTAATTTATTTTATTTATTTATTTATTTATTATGTACGTACACTGTAGATGTCTTCAGACACACAGGAAGAGGGCATCAGATCTCATTACAGATGGTTGTGAGCCACCACATGGTTGCTGGGATTTGAACTCAGGACCTTCAGAAGAACAATCAGTGCTCTTAACCGCTGAGCCATCTCTCCAGCTTATTTTAATTTTTTTAACAATAACTTTTAAATGTCACTCATGGATGACGATTATTAATTTGTGCCACCAGCTAGGTTTAGCCCATAGGACACATTTTGACAAAACTAATTCAATGCTCGAATTGCCCGTACAGCATCATTTTAAAGCATCCTGAGCAACAAATCAGCAACTAGCTTCACTATTGTAGGTGTGTCCCTTTTAAACCTGTTTATTTAGTTGGCCGGGCAGTTGAGACATTTATTTTTTTTAAGGCAAGGTCTTACCATGTTACCCTAAGCTGGCCCAGAACTCATGACCTTCTTTTTTAGCCTAGGATTACAGGCATGTGCCACCCAACCATCATTCCGACAGCCTAGATCTTATCATGTGGCCCAACCATGCAGCCTCAGATGACTGGACCAGAGTGTTCACAGGGCCACTTGGGGAATTCTTACACTGACAGGCCCCATCGGTACTGGCCTTATATCAAATAAAAGTGACCACAGCTTCTGCTACATGCAGGAGGAAACCTTGTCTGCAAAGGGAGGGGAGGAAGCATAAAATGAGACAATCAGGATGACAAATGGAGAAAGAATCCCAGTCCAGTGGAGTCCTGTTTCAGTTGGTTCCAAAAACCCAACTATACTATCTCCTTGGCTTGCCTAGAAAACACATGCTTCCTAATAATAACGCCAACTCCCCCACTCCACCCATCTTCCTACTTCCCCACCCCCACTTCTGTACGCACTCCCTTCCCCCTTCCCCACTCATTCACTTTCCCACCCTCACTCCTAGTCTCCCACCTCCCCATTCCCCCAAACCTCCCACTGCCCTATTCGCCCATCCCCTTTCTCCCCCACCCTACCCCACGCACATAAGCCTGAACTCTCTGGCATTGATTTTTGCTGGGAAAAAAACAGAACTAATGCTTTTACACATTTGTACTCATTTTTAATTAGCTGACCCTTTTGAACCTAGGAGAAGGTTTTTAGGAGATTAGTGCAACAAGCAGAAGGAGGTCTGGTCCTTCGAATTACTCAGAAGATCTTATCTCTGATCTCCATTGAGACTTTATTTCTTTAAAGCAGGGTCCCCTCCCCCAGTAACACAGTCACCCCAGTGAACCCAACTGTGGTCACACTAGTTCTGCAGATCCATCCTCGGTACATCCCCAGTACTTTCCTTACCTTAGGCTGCCATCTGTCTCAAACTACAGTGCTTGGGTCAGGAGAGTCACTCAGTGTATCTTAGGTTTTATATATATATATATATAAATTATGTGTGTGTGTGCATGTGTGCATGCATGCATGCATGCAAGTGTGTGTGTGTGTGTGTGTGTGTGTGTGTGTGTCTACTGTGTGTATCTAGAGATGCACACATGCCAAGCTCCCATATGGAAACCAGAGCTCAGCTTGCTTTCAGGAGTCGGTTCTCTCCCTCCTACGTGCATTCCAATGATTAACCTCTGGTCTTCAGGCTTGGCGGCAAGCTCTTTTACCCACTGAGCCATCTCAGCAGCCCACGAGAATACTTTTTAATGTTTATTTCAGGAAAGAAAAAAAAAAAGAACCTGTAAAGTGAAAAGTTCCAAACCAGAAGTGGTTAAGGAACACAAGGAGGCAGTTTCTGTGATTTAGACACAAAGGCAAAACAAGAAAAATGTGTGTTTGGTTACAATTAGGAAGTCCCTAGTTATATAAGTCACTTGGCTACTCTGTTGAGCTTAAATCTGTTTATCTTTAACAGAGGCATTTACAAGAACTAGCTCAAGTTGTGTTTAAATCAAATCAAAGTCACTTACACGGCCTAACAGCCTTTGTCTCCTCAGGGACTCCTCAGGATGAGTCTCCATTTAAACTGATATGAATGAGTTGATTTTTATCCATTTTAATTGATTTGACTAAGTTTTTTTTTTTAACATCTAAGAACACCAATGGTTCTTGTTTATTTAAAGGAGACTTTTAGTTTACACACCTAGTTATAAAAAGACAAGAAGCCTTATTTAAACCTGATGCCTTACACAAAGAAAGAAATAATAATTCTAAGTACAAGAATAGTAGAAAGAATTCTTCTAAGTTGAGCATCTCTAAATGAAAATGTGATTATTGTTACAAGAAAGTAGTTTTGGTCCTTGAGTTTTGAGCTTACGTAAAATAAATTTAAAACAAAAAAATAATTAAATCCAGTTGCAATAATGCATATAGAATTCTTAAATTGTTTAGGAGCCTTGAGGCAACCTTCATGTGTAGAATTAATGAAGACTATTTATCCATCATTTCTTCTTTTGGAAACCACAAAAAAAGAAATCACACTTTCAGGGAAAATGACAAACATAACTTTTTGAAAATGCGTTTTTCAGGTGCTTTACTTGGTGCCACACACCTTTAGCCCTGGCACTCTGGAGGCAGTGGCAGGCAAGTTCTGTGAGTTTAAGGTCAGCCTGGTCTGTTTTCTAGGTCAGACAAAGTTACACAGTGAGACCTTTTCTAAAAAACAAACACTAAAGAATGAATGAATGAATGAATGAATGAATGACAAATGAGTAAATGTGTTTTATAGAATGGTCAAATGATCACCCATCTTGTTAGCTTCAACATCTGCTTTGAGTTTAATTCCACCAGCCAAATGAATTGACTTAATTGGATGTGATATGATAAAATGATTTTTTCCCTTAGAGTGACCATGAAAATAGAGATTTCTCCAAGTGAAAAATCACATGAACTTTCCAGACCTTTTCTTGGTACCATCTTGAGAGATGCTAGGTTCATTATGTATCCCACTGAGCCCTTGGGGTTGAACTAATGACTTGGATGCAATCTGATAGCAAAGAGAGTTGGACACCACACATTTCCCAGTGAAATTTTTCACAGAGATGCCTGAGAACCTGCAAGACTCTAAAGTAATGGTTCTCAACCTTCCTAATGCTGCAACCCTTTAATGCAGTTCTTCACATTGTGCTGACTGCAACCATAAAATTATTTTGACTGTAAATTCATAACTAATTTGGCTAATGTTATGAATTATAATATAACTATCTGATATGAAGGATATCTGATCTGTGACCCAAAAATGAATCATGACCCACAGGTTGAGAACCAACTCTAAAGAAATACTTTGTGGCTTCCATAACAAGACTCACAATATTTCTTCCACCACAGAAGCACTTGTAATGGTTCTTTAACTCTACTCTTGAAATTCAGTAGGTCATTTGCAAATAGTCCCTCTGGAAAACTAAGACTTTGCATTACTTCACTTGCAACTATTTTTATTTGAGCACTCAGTCTGTAATGACCATTGCCCAACTACAATCTCCTTGGGATCCTAGATGGTGTTTGTTTATTTGTTTGTTACCACACGGAATAATAATCCTTTGGTGTCTGTATCCTGAGGAAGGTAACTTTTCACTATTAGACTTTGCCAACTAACCTCTTTCCAGATAATGAGAATGTAAGTGTGCATGGTGGCTGAACAGGGTGACTTTCCAGGCAATACTGAGCACATAAGAACACAAGCCTATAAGAAACAAGTCATAGCTAAGGTGTTGCAGGAATTCCCAACTGCTCTTTCATGGATGCTCATAAATACACTTCTCTGGGCAGTCCCAGATGAGACAGGAAGTTGAACAAAACAGTGATGCAGGCCCCCAAACAGGATTTAAGGATTCATCAAAGAAAGGAAATAACACTGTTTGTGACAGAGTAAAATCACATCCAGTAAGAGAGGGATGTGGCATGTTCAATGGCTTTCAAGTGACTGAACTTTTTTTCAGCTGATCACTTAATGTAGTTAACTCGGTCATGATCCAGACCCTACATATAAATCCACACACATGAGGTAATTATCTTACTAAAGAGAAGGGAGAGGACAACACTTGATTCAGTGATAGCATCTGACTCTGAATCTCACCCTCAGATCTAGATGCCCCGACTAACAGTACTGAGAAGGCAGTCAACCTCAGTGTAAATTAATCTTTTTAAATATACCAAGCAGGTATCCTGTCTGCTTTAAAGTCTTACTGCAAGAGCTAGATGAGTCTGAGAGGAAATGAGTAGCCAGTAAAATAGCCACATAGTAATGAATCTCACTTTTCTCTAACAACATCTAGAGGGCAATGGCCACAAAAGGCCAACTCAAAGTAGCTGGACAGGGCCACCAAGTTAGCCCACTGAAAGAGGCACATCTACAGGGCACAAAGAGCTATAGGAATGCAGTCTGAGTACTCTGAAAATCCAGGAGCATTGTTAGAGAAGAGGTCTCCTACCCAAAAAAACTAACAAGACCCAACCCCTCAACACCCCAGAGGAGTGCAAGCCTTGATTTGTGCTTTAGAAACTGCTCTACTGTTGCAGTTGGTTCCTTGAGAAGCACACTTGGAGGTGGAGATGTACAAAAAGGGAATTAACTGGGCTTAATTTCTTAGAGGGGGATCAAAATTGAACACAAGGAGAATTAACCTATGATGCAGGGATAACAGCCTTAACCAGTGCCACGGGAGGCAGAAACTGGATTAGCAAATGAGCAGCCTTCCAAGTTGAGAGGAGTCAACTACATACATTTGTTAGCCTGTTGAATTCAAGCCATGCGCAGAGAGAGCATGCGTGTGAACCAGGCTGCAGCAGCTATATTCTAAGAGTATTACTTCCAAAGAACTGAGGTGTAAGTGGTCAGCGTCAGTCACTTGTGGCAGCTGAAGACATAAGTGTCCATGTCCTCTAAAAATGGGACACAGGTGTACCAAAGAGCCACTGATCATGCCTTGCCACCCAAACAATTTGCCTCATGCAGTGAGTGCACTTCCGCAGGAAATAACTCATCCAAAGTTATTTATGGCATTTTTCCTTTCTTGGACAAACTCTCAAGATGTTTATTGAGGTACAGGAGAACATCTATCATTGTATATAGCTGTGAATATCTATCCGGTACTTACTCTCTTTCTCAATACTCTACTTTAGAGCCCACTAATCTCTGAGCATCCCTCTGTAGCTCTTAGGAAATTACCTCGTGGAGACTCAGGCCTCATCTCTAAGGAACCTGAGCCCCCATCACTACCATCATGCATTTCTCAGGCTATATCAATAGTACTTGTCAGAATATGATCAAAATTGTGTAGGAGAAATCCATAAGTATCATGATTAGAGCCTCCAAGTAGCCTCAAAATGACCTGGATCATTTACTCTTCCTGAATGAATACTAATGAGTTTCCCTGTCTATTGGTTTCTCAGCCCAATGATTTCAAAATGATCTGGTGACATCCACAGTCAGCAGTATAATAAGATTCTCATGGTGTTCCCAGATGATGGATGTCTTCTGCCTCTAAAATGAATTACAAGTTTAGAGGTTTGAAAATATGAAGTCAAGAGACACTGGGGAACATGAATAAGGAAAGCAAATTCCACATCTACACTTGGTCCCCTAGACCCAAATATTAGAACTGTTAGGCATAACCATTGAAACTGAACACAGGGAGGAGCTAGAGAAAGAACCCAAGGAACTAAAGGGTTTGCAGCCCCATAGGAGGAACAACATGAACTACCCAGTACCCCAAGAGCTCCCAGGGACTAAACCACCAACCAAAGAGTACACATGGAGGGTCCCATGGCTCCAGGTGCATATGTAACAGAGGATGGCCTTGTTGGACATCAAAGGGAGGAGATGCCCTTGGTCCTGAGAAGGCTCAATGCCCCCAGTATAGGGGAATGCCAGGACAGGGAAGCAGGAGTGGATGGATTGGTGAGCAGAGGGAGGAGAGAGGGGCTGGGGGGGGGGGGTCAGGGGAAACCAGGAAAGGGAACAACATTTGAAATGTAAATAAAGAATATATCTAATAAAAAATCTTCTTATCTATATAAAGTTTTATACCAGAAAGGAAGAAAAAAAGAAAGAAAGAAAGAAAGAAAGAAAGAAAGAAAGAAAGAAAGAAAGAAAGAAAGAAAGAAAGAAAGAAAGAAAGAAAGAAAGAAAGAAAGAAAGAAAGAAAGAAGGGAGGGAGGGAGGGAGGGAAGGAGGGAGGAGGGAGGGAGGGAGGGAGGGAGGGAGGAAGGAAGGAAGGAAGGAAGGAAGGAAGGAAGGAAGGAAGGAAGAAAGGAAGAAGGAAGGAAGGATGGAAGGAAAGGAAAGACAAAGAACTGTTAGGCATACAAATCATGCAAATTAGAACATGTGTCTCAGTCTACGTACCCTGCAGATATCATATTCAATGTTTCTACTTGAGCTGGCATTGGACTTCTCTCCTTCTGAACTCAACCATTTGGCTTTAATTCACATTTTAAGAAATATTATCGTTGGCTGTCCACCTACCTTGCTCTTCAGGACTCTGTACTGCATTAACCATCACCTTAGCTTTATATGGAACAGTCTCACTTGCTGCCCTCCCACCCTTGCTGTATATTACTCTAAGTGGTCCCATCTGACTCTGATAGGCAGATACTACAACCTTGCATGTATATCAAACCCCTGTTAATTCTATTAAACACAGTTTTATAACCTTATTCCTTCTAGCCTCAAATCCAGCTGTCTCTGAGCCATCTGACAATACTGTGGCATCTTCTATCAATGAATTCTAAATCACTTTGGTAAGTGCAAGCATCTTTTAAACTCTTATACGGACTATTGTTGGCTGATACTTTCTCAAGACTTCGATAGTATTTGTACTCCAGCATTCCCACTCTTTAGTTTATTGTAATTCCCCTGTACAGTGTTTTTCAGAGCACTTCTTGTTTCTCAACTGAATGTGGAGCATCACTTTCTCCAAGCTTTAAGAGCAATTTGAATGCCATGTTACAATCATCTTCTTGGGTTCTTTCCGATTAAACCCTGCTTCATAGAATTATTCCACTTCAATAAACTTCTCTTCTGTTTCATAGCATCCCCCCTCTACAGATAGGTTCTCAATCGAATACCCACAAGAGTCATACCTTCTTAGATCCTGCTGGTATAAATGAGCTAAACCCTGCAACTTCTTACAGGTATAATTTCTTCCCTTGCTTAACACAAAAACCTCCTGCTGGGTTATGTTGTAACTTGACCCTCATCATTGGTCTACTGGTCTACCCACAACAAAGACCAGAAGGATGGAAGGGAGATAGTGAAAGAGTTATATACTGTTATCTGAGACAAACACTTCTGCATCTTCTTTAATAGGCATAGAAAGCAACCTCTTATATATAGGAACAGACTGTGCACAGGCCAAGAGGATTCAGGTGGAACTGCACAGACAGAAACTTTTCTAGTGTTTTGTTGCTAGGTTGAAGCTCTAGGTCTCAATTTTTGTATTCAGGGTTTTAACTTTGCTGCAGAAAGCCTGCCAGAAAATAGACTCTAACCCTCTGTTAGTCTTTCACTCCTTTCTTCACCTCTGTTTCTAATTGACACATATTCATTGTTGATGGTAATGGGTTTCATAGAAACATCTTCATCTTAAGTGTATCATGTACTCTGACAACACTTACCCTAAGTCTTCCCTTTCCCCCCTCTCCTTCATCTCCTCCTTTTTCTAGCTGGTCCCACTCCCATTTTAGTGTCACATTCATAAAGATTGTGTATATATTGCATACATTTTATACATATATAAACATATCTAGGCTCCACATAGGAGAAAAATGTGCCTTTTTTCTTTGATACTGGTTTATTTAACTTAATAAAATCTCCACTTGAATATAGTTTACCTGAAAATAATATAAATTTTTTCTTTATGGCTGACTAAAACTCCATTGTATACATACAAATATACATACATATAAACATACATACATATCACATTTTCTTTGTTCAATTGTATATTGATAGACACCTAGGATGATTCCATTCTTTGGTCATTATGAACACTGCCACAAGCATGGATGGGCTAGTATCTACTCAGATTCCTTTGGATATACTTTCCAGGACTAGTAGAATTGAAGGCTACAGAAGTTCAGTTTTTAGATTTTTGAGCAACCATCAGACTGCCTTCTACAGTGACTGTACTAGTCACATTTCCATCAGTAGGGAATATGGAGCTCTTTCCTCATCCTCCACAACACCCATATCTTTGTTGTTATTTGTTCTCTTAATGGCCACCATTTTGACTCTTATTGAGATGAAGTTCAATATGGTTTTGATACACATTTCCCTGGCCTCTAAGATATTGAACACTTTTATTGGCTGTTTGTATTTTAACTTTTGAGAACTATTTATTTAGTTTGTCTTTTTATATTGGCTAACCTTATAATTTAGAATCAAGTCCCAGATCATCTTCATTTTCTGATTTCTGCTGTAAAGAGTATAGATGTCTCTCTGGGCTACCATGTGCTTTCTGGCTTTCACGCATAGACCTGTATTGGAGAACAACCACCGTTAGCCTATCATTGTCTTTTGTCTAATAATTCAATAGATCCTAGCAAAAGCTACCTAAGTCCATTCCTCCTCTAACTACTACATGAAAATCTCAAAGTTTGAAATACTATACTCAGTGGGTTATAACTGTTCGTGTGTGCCTTTCCCAAATTTAACACCAGAGAAACACTCATCAGTTCCTATGCTACTTCATGCCAGAGATTGTCAGTGGACCATCTACCACCATTAAAAGAGAAATTGTTCACACCCAGCTGATTTAGGATACTGTTCCCAAATCCCACTTGAGAATCTATTTCCTAGGACAGTTCCTCTTCCCGCCCTTCACAGGCCATAGGTCAGCCTCCTGATCTATCAAAGCTTGATATTAAGATTTGAGTGGAAAGTTTCCTGGGGAGTTGTGTTGACAACAGCACCTATGAGGGAGTATGTGACATAGTCCTGAGCATTAGAAGCTGAAATGTCGGACATTTATAGGCAAGGCCTCAGCTGATCTTGTGGAAAATTCTGAAACTTGAATGCCTCTTCAGAGATGCCCTTGCTTAAAGCAAGGCCTTGAAAGTCTTCCTGCTTCCATTTGAACTCTTTGGATGTGGGCTTCCATTAGAGAAGGATTTAATTTTGAGTAAGAGCGAATGGCCAATGGGCAAATATGAGAGAGGAAGTCAAGCTTGAGTCTTCAATAGGACAAACACATGGGGGTTGAAAGCACAGTTTGCAAGTTTAAAAGGGTAAAACAAATCATGGCATCTGTGACGTTATCTATGGAAACAAAGTGCTTAGGTTTGAAATCTCCTGTGATCTGAAGGACTGTGCACATCATTCAGGATTAACAAACAGGTTTGTAGAAGCTTTAATGAAGAGTGGCTAAAGAGAGAAGATGGGCAGAATACAAATTTGTGAGTATGCTTCAAGCATTTAGCCAGGAAATGGAATTCTTGATTTAACACATGCTTCTCTCTGAGCTTCCCAAATGTGTTAGTTAATCCACATATGAGCTTATGATTTATTTACGGCCACTGTGCTATTTTCCAGAGGAGAAAGCCAAGGAATCTAAACCCCAACTATCCCTGTTTTTAATCACTTGTTAAACTGCTTTATTTATTGCATCACTTCATATTTCAAGTACTTAATATATATTAATCACCAATTATAAGATTGGTTGTATTATTGACTGCATTTTATAGAGAAGATCCAGTAAGGACAAACATTTACTTGCTCTGTAAGAGGCCTCTTCTTCTTCATTTAATTTATCAAATAATTACATTTGAAACTGAAAATCCAGTCTTCATCAATTATTAACTATATTTTTGCCTTAGGCTGTTTTCTGTTCCTATAACAAAATACCTGAAAGCAAGAAATGAACAAAGAATAGAAGCTTATATTTCTCAAGGTTCAGGAGGCTGGGAAGCTCAAGAATATGGCTGAAAGCATTCTTGCTGCAAAGGTGCAGAGGTTCTCATGGGCTAACTCAAAATGAGTGTATAAATAACTTCTCTCTCTCTTCTTATAAAGTGACTAATCTGTCCTAGCTACCTCTACCCTTGTGATTTCATCTAAACACAATTACCTCCCAAAGGCTCTGCTTCTAAATACAATTAACACTAGAATTTAGTTCAGTTTACAATACAAGACCTTATAGAAGACACATTCAAACTGTAACAGTGGTCTTGCACAAGTGACATGGCCTCTGTAGGCCCATTCCCTTCTATGTAAAATAGGAACCTACACAGTGATTTATTGATGTGTAATGTTCTCATATACCAACATCAGCATCAATACCATCATGAATATTATCACCATAAAGAGAACCCTCATGTCCAGATAAGCATGCCTCCTCATTGGATGGTTCTGTTTCTCGGTGTGTATAAATTACTTTAATTCTTTACTCATTAGCATTTTATAGTCAATTACCTATTAGCATATCTATACATCCTAAGGTGAGTTAACAATATGTTTACTGAACTTAGTGAGGCAGTATGAGTTCCATATTGAAGGTTTGGTTCCATATGACCAAGCCCTCTTTCTCACTTAGTATAAGATCAGCCTGTGAATCTGAGAAGAGCGAACACATTTAGAACATACCTTTCAGGATAGGAAGTATGTCACAGTCACCAACACCTTTCTACTGGATATGTTATATCTGCCATGTCAGAACTCACTTTCTTATCTGACCTGCTCTGCTTTGTGTCCTGACATACTAATTTATAATGCTGGCAATGAACCCTAATCCCCTCCAATTTCCCATTGGTTTTAATAATGGGGTGTGGAGATAATAAATTAAATATCACAGTGCTTAAGAAGAGGAAAATTGAGAGTGTGGTAAGACTTTCTTCCTGACAGATCATCCTGATTAGGAAACATCCTTACAGCTTTATCTCCTGTCAGTAATGTACCTACACCTGGAATTACTGATGCCATCTGAGGCTGGTTCCATTCCTGTGCCCCTCAGTCTAGGGTGGTAACGTTTCCACTGTTTCCGGGCCAAGGATTGGAATTTTATCCACATCAATCCCCTTGAAAATTATTCTTGTATGAAGCTACCAGTTACTGCATACTTGAGTGTAGCATCTGTTTCTTGTTGGGATTCTGACTGGTGTGACTCACCAAATACAGACCCTGTCACTGTGGGATCTGTGTGTGGATCCTACTTCTGTGCCCTATACTGCATGGCCTCACCTGTCAGGCCATGTTCATGCTCTTGCTCGATCCTTGAATGACTTAGATCATATACAATAAAGGGACTATTTCTGATATTTTTTAAAAGGTGACTAAAAACTTATAATCCATCAAATTTATCTCAAGCTCTCATTTGATAGGGAGTCTTGCATAAGCGTGAACTATTAAAGAAGATCATCTTATTCCTTCTAGTCTTCACCAAGCTGGTCAGGCTCTTAACCTAAACTCTCACGCCTGACATGTCACTTCTGCTGATATCACCGTGCTGCAGGAAATATTGAAAAATTGACCTGGCACGTTCCCACCCTAGTGCTGGCAACTCTCTGTCCCAGCAGCCTGGCTGACCATGCACTGGTGGGCAATGACAGACCTGTTTTTGTCTTGTGGAGACTCTCACTTGTAACTCCCCAATCTCTCCACCCAGATTGCTAGGTTCCCACTGGCAGGTCACTAGAACACCAGCTCCCAAGCTTCAAATCCCCCATGACCTTTGTGGTGCACATCTGGCAAATCCATGCTTTGCTACTGTACCTTTCTCTCTTGAACCCAGATGAGCTGCTGCATGAAGGAAAATGCAACGTAAAACCTAATCTTGTAAGTCCTATTAAAATCTGATTCAGTGGTACATGCCTTTAATCCCAGGTCTTGGGAGGCAGAGGCAGGAAAATCTCTGAGTTCAAGGCCAGCCTGGTCTACAGAGTGAGTTCCAGGACAGCCAGTGCTATACAGAGAAACCTTGTCTTGAAAAAAATCAGAAAAAAAATCTGATTCCTCCAGTAGCAAATCCTTGCAGATCCACCATAATACCAGGAATCTCTAGCAGCCACATCTTACCCATATGCTGTCTCTGTTCCAAAAGGTCCTCTCTCCTGCTTCCTCTCTTCCTCCATCCAACCCATATGTCCCGCCTACTTGCCCAGTGATTGGCTTCTTTATTCGTTAGGGGATTGGTTCACAAGAAGTCATCTGAGTACTTGACTCATTTCTCGTTCCAGACAGCCTCTCCTGGGAGAGCATAATTAACAAAATACAAACAGCACAGAGTCATCCACAATATCACCACATATTAACTTTGTCACAGAAAGATTTGGCCTGATCCACATGCCTACATGGGATCTCCCTCTGAATCCTCACCATCTGAACATTTAATACCAAAATCAATTGCAAAGCATTTTTGATCTAGGATTATGGAAGACATAGTCTAGATGTCGCTGCCTTCCCCCTGGACAGTCATTTCCCTGTCAGCAGCAGGCAGTTCAAGTACAACTCCTCACACTTTCTCCTTTTAGCACATATCTGATAACACCTAATCACTTTCCCTTTCTGCATTCCTGACCCTGGTTACTCCAGCAACATGATGGCCTTTCTTTTTAAATATGACTTTATCTTTGCCATATGTGTGTACACATTAACTTAAATATTGCTGAGTTTGTGTATAGCATAGTCTCCCTACTCACATATGAGCAATCACTACATTTCCTTATTTATATCACTGAAATACAGTTTAGGGGCAAATACGAATGGTCAGGATATCTGGTTTGTCTAATCAGTTGCAGACATACACTGCTCAAAAGCATTGTGACACTTCTATCTCTGAGTCGATGGAGATGTGAGCCTTTTGTATCTATCTGTCAAGTACCAACTACCTAGAAATAGAGTGCATAGTTAAGAGCAAACAAATACAGTTTGGAACTGGGTTTTCCTTTAGAGCTCCTAACAGTGGGAGCAGGGGCTGACTCTAAATCTGTTGCCTGCCTTTGGGACCCTTTCCCCCTTGTAGGTTGCCTCGTCTAGCCTTAATAGAAGAGGTAGTACCTAGTCTAACTGCAGCTTGATAAGCTATGACTGGTTATTAGCTAAGGGAGCCCTGCCCTTTTCTGAAGAGAAATGGAGGAGGAGTGGATGGAGTGGTTGGGAGGGGGACTGGGAGGACAGGATGGAGGGCAAACTGCTGTTGTGATGTAAAAGTAAGAAAGGAGGAAAAAAAGGAAAGGAGAGAGAGGGGGAAGGGAGGGAGGAGGGAGAGAGAAAACTGAACATCATCAACAAACAAATAGATCTGTCTAAAGAATAAAGTGTTTTCTCCTCAAATGATCTCATGTATTAAAACTTATTTAAAAGCACTTAAAATGAGTATGCTGATATTAACATGTTGCAGAGAGACAGTCATACATGTCATGAACTTATCTGAACCCTAGTTTTCACACACATCCTATGTCACAGTAGCTAGTTGCCTTCCCTTAGGAGGAAAATGGATAATACTCCACACAGCCAATCATTTTGCAACAGGATGGAGTCCTGCATATAAGTGACCATCCTGTTTCTTTGAAATTAACAAGAACAGGCAAAGGGTCGAAGTGAGTGAGGTCAAGTCAGATTGAAGACATGATTATTAACCTGTTCTTGATCTTCCAACCAACTTAGTTCTGGTTTTCCATCTAGATCACAGTGTTTTATAATGCCAGTAACATGATTTGAAAGATATTCAAATGCTTTAAAATTCAGGTCAAATATTTTGAATTCTAGAGAACATAAAGATCATAATCTTCTACAATGACACTTTGTAAAAACAGTCTATAGATCTGTGATGATGTATGCTACACCTGAATTGTGATTCGAGAAAAACAACTCCACAGTCACATCTAGTGGGTCAGTCAGCCACAAGGAAGGCTCATGGGCAAACTCCTCCAAGCAGAGGCACTGACTGAGTATAAACTGAGCCACCTCCACAGACACACATTCTTTCTTTAGTCCCATTCACATCAGTAGACAACAGAGAGGCCATGAAATGCTGGCTCTGCTCTGTTTTGCTGTGTCCATCAAGTTATTTAGAACTTTCTAGAAGCTCATATTAATCTGTCGCAAATATACATTGTTTAAAAAAAATAATAGTGCTGAAAGTATGCAACAAAGGAGGCCCTGAATCACCCTTCCTTACCATGATCCACTTGTCTAGCAACAATTACTTCGCCCTTGCACATTTGTGATCTCAGCACTCAGAAAGCGGAAGCAGAAATATTAAAGTGCAAGGTCATCCTGGGCTATATATAATAAAACCCAAGCTATAAAAATAATTACAGCAGAAACGGAAACAATTCTGAATCAAACACCAACAATTAGAAGTCATTTTCTTCGCCATCATGTGATGGTCTAGCTCTGTTGCCTTATGGACTGATTCCAGTCTTGCTGCTACACAGGGCCATTTTCATCTCTCCTCCGTTGTGAGTTGTGCTTCACCCTCTGGATGGCTTGGGAATTTTTTTCTTTATTCTTTTTATGGCAATAAGTCAAGGTTCTGGTCATGGATTTAGGAACTCATTGAACATCTACAATATGGAGATTTATGTTTCTTCTATTATGGAAATCTTTTATTGAATTAAAAAGAAGTCTTGGGGCTGGAGAGATGACTTAAAAGTTAAAGGGGTAGCACCCATATCAGACATCTCAGAATAACCACCTGTATCTCCAGGTGAGTCAGATGCAGATATTTGCAGTCAGCCAATAGACAGAATCGGCTGACCTCTGTTGTTGAATTAGGGGAGGCGGAAAGAAGCTGAGTTGAAGGGTGCTCCTGTAGTCTCAACGAATCTGAACCCCCAAGATCTCTCAAACAGTGGACCACCAAATAGGCAGATACACCAGCTGATATGAGGCCCCTAACACACATACAGTAGAGGATTGCCAGGTCTGTGTTCATTAAGAGATGATGGTACCTAACCCTCAAGGAGACCCTAGGGAGTGTAGAGGTCAGATGGGGTGGGGGATGGGGAGATCCATGTGGAGACAAGGGGTAGGGAGGAAGTATGGGATGTAAAATAGTCAGAGGGTGGATGGGGAGGGGAATAAAATATGGAGTGTAAAAAGATAAATAAATTTAAATAAAACATATTAAGTTTGTCAAAACAGTCAGCAAAAACTTCTGTTCCTTGTTTGACTTGGCTGTGGATATCATTCACTCTTTTTTCTTCCACTGCCTGACAGGAAGCTGTCTCTCCCTTTGTAGGTCTAAACATGGAGGATTCTATGGACTTTATTTCCCCCTGAGTCAACTTTCTTGGTAACTTCAACTAGTCTTGGATCTTTATACAGCATATAATTGTTGGATTCAACAATTTCAAAATTAAGTCCTTCAACTTGACTTCTTTCACAGACTTCATATTTTCACATCCACCATCTGCCTGACAGCTTGCATCAGTGGATCTCAACCTGTGAGCAGTGACCCTTTGTAAGCAGTGGTGACCCTTTGTGAGCCAAATGACCTTCTCACAGTGGTCACATAAAACCATCAGAAAATACTTATATGATAATTCATGTTAGTAGCGAAATTACAGTTATGAAGTAGCAAAGAAAATAATTTTATGATTGGTGGGGGATCACTACAATATTGGGAAGGTTGAGAAACACTGGCTAACGTGTTTACTAAATACCTTCAACAACATGCTCAAAAACATTTTGACATCTCCCCATACTCTGAAAGTTTCTGTAATATCTCTCTGTAAATGAGCTTTTTGGGTTTTCTTTTTTGTTGTTGGTTTTTTGGTTTTTGGTTTTTGGTTTTTGGTTTTTGGTTTTTGGTTTTTGGTTTTTGGTTTTGTTTTGTTTTGTTTTGTTTTGTTTTGTTTTGTTTTTGGCTACTTGGACTAAAATCTTGGCATCCTCATTGCGTCTCTTCCTCCTCTGACTAATGTATCCAAATCATTGGTGAGAAAAATGGCTTGGACCACAAAGCTCAAAATAGTAATCTGAGCTACCAAAGGGGGGAAACAAATACTTTCAGGACATTCTAAGAGGAATGCAAGAGACTTGACAAAAAAGGTGATAGCATTTGGAGCATTGTCTCCCCTCCTCTTAGACCTTCTGGCAAAAGAGTCTCTAAACAGGGCTAAGGAGATTGCTGTCCTTTGAAATAAATGTTTAGCTCCTGATCTCTCAAAACAAAGAGATAAAAGACACAAAGTCCTAAAGAGATTTTATAAAGCTGGATAAAAGAGTGGGGAGTGGGGAGATAAGCAACTATAAAGCTTCTGAGAAACCAGAAGGGAACCTGAGGTCTGAGAGGGCTCACCACCAGCTCTCGGATCTCATAAACTTTTTCCTCTCTTCTCAAGTGGTACAGGGGGAGTCATAAGCAAGCAGCCTTGACCAATGCACATGGCAGCTCAATGTGACCAAACAAACAAGCACACTTTAGAGCCTGCCACCCATTGGCACTTCCCTAGAAAATCACACTTCAGTTATCCCTCCGGGGCAAGAAGAGTGGATACTCTAAACTCATCGAGGAGACATAAAATGGGAGAACTCCAAAGTTTCCCCATCACAGAAGCAGCCCTATGCATCTGGATCTGCTAAATGCTCAAGACAAGAGGAGTTTCAAGAAAAATAAGAAATCAAGAGCTTGCAAAGTCTCTGCACCTGTCTCAGTAGTCTCGTTCAAGGCACGACTCCATTTTGATTCTAATAAGGGCCAACCTGGCCCTTTTCTTTTTAGTTATGGGTACTTAGAGATTTCAATGGTATCCCCAGTATACACATATAAGAAAAAAATATGGGTGTGATGGTACAAATTTATTAATCTTAGCACTGGGAAGGCAGAAGCAGAAGGATCTCTAAGACTTGCTAGTCGGCTAGATCAGCCTGACGAATTTCAGGACAGTGAGACACACCCATAAAGTACACACACACACACACACACACACAATCTGGCTTCTAACAATGAAAATGAAACAAATACAAAACAAATTCTTAATTCATACAATCAACTCTATCTAGAGACTTCTACTTTTTCTTCTAAACCAAACCTTACCCAATTTCTAAAGCCTTGATCAACAACTTCCATGCTAAACCCAACCTCTGTCATCTTTTTCAGCAAAACGCTTAGTTTAAGGTTATGTTTTCAGCTCTCCTAGGAACAAAACTGATAGAATTGTACTTATTTTAAAGGGGAAAATTGACTAAAGCCCTCCACATGCTAGACAGATTGACAAATTCCATACCTGCTCAGCCCATGATGCTGTATGCCTCCACACCCACCATCTGGCTCTGAAAGTCTAAAAGATTCCTAATGAGTCACTAATTCATAGACCACATAGGTCTTTGGCTACCATCTTTATACATACACACACACACCAAATACCACAGACACACACACACACACACACACACACACGTGTGTGTGTGTGTGTGTGTGTGTGTGTGTGTGTGTGTGTGTGTGTATGTGTGTGTGTGTGTGTGTGTGTGTGTGTGTGTGTGTGTGTCTGTACCTGAAAAAATAATGGGAGATATGGAGATGAAGTTGGTTGAGTGACTTAGGGCATGTGCTTTGCATTTTTCTCATTCTCATTCTCTCTCTGTCTCTGTCTCTCTCTCTTTCTCTCTCTCTCTCTCTGTGTGTATGTGTGTGTGTATATGTGTATGTGTGTGAGTGTGTGTCTGTGTGTGTGTGTGTGTGTGTATATACCTACAAACTTGCATGAACATGGAAGCCGAACAGCCTAGGTATCATTCCTCACAGGAGATTGGAGAATCTGCTCTGATGTCAGTAGAAATAAGCAGCAACAGAGGCAGCAGCTTTCAGAGCATCAATAAATTTATTTATTTATTTATTTATTTATTTGTTTATTTATTTATTTATTTATTTACACTCAGGAGAGAAGAGGAGTCATATAGACCTCCCTGCTTTATCTGAGGACCTCTTTATGCCTGGGCCACTAGTTATAAGACTATTCCCACCCTTAGTGTGGATCTTTTTCCACCAGTTAATCTCTTTGGAGCACTCTAATGAACATGTCTTGAAGTATATTTCCTAGGTTTCCTCCAGATCCTGTCTTAATGTTTCAAAAGCAGAAATCTCAGCAGTTCGATTCTTCCAGTGAAGTCTCGGAAGACAGATGCTGTGGTAAAAAGCTGCTAGCTCAGAGAAGCAGAGAAAGCACCCAGTTGACCTTCCTACTCCATGGAAGCCCTAGAAGGAAAAGGCCTCTTCTACTTCTCCATGCTGTCGTAAATACCCTTCAACTCAAAGACCCTCTGTCCTGTTTACTTATGTTCACTCCATGTCAACTGATTTCTTGCTCTACATCTTGACCCTCAGTGGACTTTATTTAGCTTTTGGATTAAAGGTGTGTACTAGGGATGTGCCATACCACAACAAGGATTTTCCAGCTCACAGTCTTGGGGTTCACAATGCAATCAAGTCCTTGTGATGGCTGACAAAGGCTAGGATCATTTTGGAGAAAGGAACCTCGTTAGAGAAAAAAAGATCTATCGGGTTGGCCTGTGG
This sequence comes from Apodemus sylvaticus, assembly GCF_947179515.1. NCBI lineage: Eukaryota > Metazoa > Chordata > Mammalia > Rodentia > Muridae > Apodemus > Apodemus sylvaticus. The sequence continues at coordinate 36,324,666 of NC_067472.1, forward strand.
TCAAGCCTCTAGTACTTTTTCTTGATTGAGGAAAAATGTTGGAGGGCCCTGAGTTGTGAGAGGAAGCAAATTGTGAAAGCCTGGTGAGAGCAGGCTATGGAGCAGCATTCCTCCAAGACTTCTGCTTCTGTTTCTGCCTTGAGTCCCTTCCCTGACTTCTGTCAGTGATGGAGCATGAGGTAAACAGAGAAACTGAAATAAAATCTTTTCTTTTCATGTTGCTTTTGATTATGGTGTTCATCAAACCAATGGAAACTCTAACTAGGACACTTCTGCATCAGTACTGTAGCTATAGAAGGGTCATTCCCATTGCTCTCATTCTCTGATTTCAGAAAGTTTCATTAAGAGCTGACTTTAGGCCAGGCTCCATGATTAGTACTGTAGAGAGACATGAGACACACATGTCTTAGTTAGGGTTTCTATTTCTGTGATTAAAACACATGGCAGACAATAATTTATGGGAGAAAGAGTTTATTTCAGTTTATAGTTCCACATCTTGGATCATCACTACAGGAAAGAACCTGGAGGCAGGAACTGGAAGCTGAGCCCCTGGAAGAGTGATACTTACTGACTTCCCCCTCATGGCTGGTGTACCATGCCTTCTTAAAGAACCTACAACTTCCTGTCCCAGAGAGGCACTGTCCCCTGCCATCTGACCCCACCCACTTTAATCATTCCAGAAAATGAAATTCCTCTTCTCAAATACTTCTAATTTGTGTCAAGATAACAAAACCAACCAACCAAATATACAACTATCTCAGGAATAAGCCCTAGCAGTGCCCTAGATAAATGATCACATTAATTTTCAAGGAAAAAATTAAATCAATATTTTGTAGCCAAAGCTACGATCATTAAGAAGTGATTTCAGAAACTTCAGAGTGAGGCATCTCTTGATCTAATTAAAAGAAAAGAGAACCCAATGCTTTCGAATGGAAACTCAACAAAAACCAGAGGACAGATGAAGGCAGTTTTGACAATCAGAAGCAGGACTATGGCCCAGAAACCTGAGCCAAGAGAAGTCTTAATGCACATGAACATAAATGCACATGAACATAAGAGCAGCATGCACCTGAGAGTCCTTAGCTAAGGGCACAAAGATGGGTCCCTAGGATGCCTCTAAGGCAAACTCTGTGACCTTGGGAAGGTCCAGTATGCCACTTGACAGGCACAAGGCCTTCAGAGACTTGCCTGTCAATGACGATCTGGACATAATCACTCTTAAAGTCTCTTCCAGCTCTAGAACTCAGCAATTCTCCATCTGTTCCGCATCAGAAAAGCATTTTAGCTCTGTCGAAAGTGCAATCAGCCTAGAGTCACTTTTGTTTTTGTTTTTGTTTTTGTTTTTTTTTTAATCCATGTCTTCAAAATTCTTTGGCCTCTCTGAACATTTAGAATTGCCAAGAAATATATGACCATTTAGGTAGGCCAGTCTCAGTTCTGGGCATCTCCTCTTATGTTCATTGGATTTCACCTCTTGGTCCCCAGCATTGCATCCCTCTTAAATCCCCCAGCAATTTAGCTACATCCCTTGCAGCCCCTTATTAACATATGGCCTCTTTAACTCCCAGAATTGTCTGCCACACTTTTTGAAAAGCTACTAGTAAAAAGTTCTGAAATAGAAACCAGATGCAAGCACGCACCTTGGGATGTATGTATTATGAAGATGAAACCGACACATCTCTTCCCAGTTGGCTTTGTATCTTTTTTCCCCCACCTGATCATGTGGTGCGCACCTGCAGTAAGTTGACAAGGCTTTAGATTACAACATGAATGGTTATATCAGGTTCCAGGATTGGCCTTGGGTTTTAATCCCAAGTGGGTAGTGCATGCATCAAGGGTTTTTATTCCCACCTCATCTTTACAGCTCTCCTGGCTTCTTCCTGCACTCGAACTAATATTTCATGTTCAACAAACAAGCCCCAATGCCCTTCTTCTACTTTCCAATTTTTTTCTGTTGGTTTTGCAAAGTTGCTCTCCCCCAACTCGACTTGTCAGAAATATTGTGCTGTGAGGCAAACATGTGCAAAGGGTGGGATCACTCTCACTGTAAAACCAATCAATTCTTTCAACAGATTGTTTCAGGCTTGAAAAATGCCTTCAACAGTGTAGGTTAGGAGAATTTCATCTTCTCTCCTGCCAATAGACTGTACTTATGCCCATACATATTCATATAATAAAATGATACTATGCAACTTTCTAAAACTGGACCCTAATGAACTACAATTCATAGCCAAGCATATGTGTGCTTTTTAGGTAATAGAAAACAAAGTGCTGTAGTTCTAAGAATTCCACGAAACTCAAATGCCACAGATATTTCCAAGGCAAGACTATATGACCTACAAATACAGTGACTATATTTTCTAACTCAAAATACATGATTAGGGTTGATGGGTGTTTTAAGACTTGACAGAGTATTTGAAAGTTTAAACACTATATGGAGTTTATAATGTAAGAACATTGGGAAAGTATCTTTTATTCACCTGATGCTCTACCTCTGTCTGCTAACATAGGCCTTGTCCTGAAAGCTTCCAGCCTCTGTACCATCTCATCTAGGATTACATTGTTTTCAGGCTCTGAGACTTGCTAAATAAGCTCACCCTTTCTATCTCTTTCTAAACTCTGACTGGCTGGTCAACTCATCTGTTCTGGCTCAAAACTCCTCTCCACACTGACTAATTCAAACTGGCTTCTTTCAGTTTCTAACTGAATCGTTCTGCTTGGCCTCATACTAACTTTAGAAATCCATTCAAATCTTCTGGGTCCTTTTCATTCTCTGGCTCTTTCTGTCCTCACCTGTGTCTAGCTTATTTCTCTCTTCAGTCTTCCTCTGTAAAACTCTCCTGGTAAAACTGCCATCTCTCTTCTCTCAGTGTTGATCTCTCTTAAGTAGCCTCTCTTTTTGCTCTGTTCTCATGACAGTTGGGCATAGTCTATTCTGTCAAATCTTTCTCTGACTCATCAATTTGTCTGCCTCTCAATTAAAAATCACTTTCAAACATGGGTGCTTCTTTCTGCAAACTAACTTTACCTTCACTGTTTGGGATTAAAAGTGTGTATTCCATCCAGAGGGATTAAAGGTATGTGCTAAGGGCATGTCTGTACTCCAGCCAGTGTAGCCACGTTACAAAATTAAACTCCCTCTATAGAACGTGCATGTTAGAAGCCATAAACTGAAAATTCTGGCCTGTAAATGTGAAGACAAGAAATGCTTTGAGTATATACAGTGTATTAAGCATTATCTCTCTGTCTGGCTTATTTCCATTTTATAATCTTATATAAACATACACATTTCAAATCCCCTTTCTTCTATTTTGTTGTCAACAAATTCTTTGACATTCAGGTCATCAAAAAAAGGAGTATGTCACCACTATCCTCACCTCCAAATCCAAGTTGAATTATGGCTTCCTTTGAACCATATGATGGTTTGGAAATGATTGTGATATTTAATCTTAGTTTTCAATCTGACTAGATTGAGGAATGCCTAAACAAATTTCACACAAATGTGGGTGTGTCTAACTTTTCAGAAAAGATTGTCATAGGAATTGACAGAGTGAGGAAGACCCACACTGAATGTAAGTGGCACCATTCAATCAGCAGAATAAAAAAGTAAAGGAAAGGGTAGGGAGGCAAACTCAGGCTTGAACATCCCTTCAGTCAAGGTTGGATAACTGGGCAAAGACACCATAACCATGGCAACTCTTATAAAGAAAAGGATTTAGGGCTGGCTTACAGTTCAGAGGTTTAATCCATTTTCTTCATAGCAGAGAACATGGAGGCATGCTCCAACAAAGCCACATGTCCTAATAATCCTTTCAAATAATGTCTATGAGCCTATGAAGACCATTTTTTCTATATTCTTTGTATACATTTGAAATGATTTTTCCCTTTCCCGGTTCCCCCCTCCTCATAATTCCTATAAGTCCTCTTCCCTCTGACTGTTCCCCAATCAACCCCCTCCCACTTCTCTGTCCTGGTAATCCCCTGCATCAAGCCTCTCCAGGACCAGGGCCTCTCCTTCAATCTTCTTTGGTACAATTTGATATATGAGTTGTGTCTTGGGTATTCAGAGTTTCTGGGCTAATATCTACTTATCAGTGACTGCATTCCATGTTTGTTCTTTTGTAAATGAGTTACCTCACTTAAGATGATATTTTCCAGTTCCAACCATTTGCCTAAAAATTTCATGAATTCATTGTTTTTAATTGCTGAGTAGTATTCCATTGTGTAAATAACCACATTTTCTGTATCCATTCCTCCATTGAGGGACATCTGGGTTCTTTCCAGCTTCTGGATATTATAAATAGGCTGCTATGAACATAGTGGAGCATGTGTCCTTATTGCATGCTGGGGAATCTTCTGGGTATATGCCCAGGAGTGGTATAGCAGGGTCCTCTGGAAGTGTCATGCCCAGTTTTCTGAGGAACCACCAGACTGATTTCCAGAGTGGTTGTACCAGCTTGCAATCCCACCAGCAGTGAAAGAGTGTTTCTCTTTCTCCACCTCATTGCCAACACCTGCTGTCTCCTAAGTTTTTAATCTTAGCCATTCTGACTGGTGTGAGGTGAAATCTCAGGGTTGTTTTGATCTGCATTTCCCTAATGACTAATGATGTTGAACATTTTTTAAGGTGCTTCTCAGCCGTCCAAAGTTCTTCAGGTAAAAATTCTTTGTTTAGCTCTGTACCCCATTTTTTTAATCAGGGTTACTTGGCTCTCTGGAGTCTAACTTCTTGAGTTCTTTGTTTATATTGGATATTAGCCCTCTTTCAGATGTAGGGTTGGTGAAGATCTTTTCCCAATTTGTTGGTTGCCATTTTGTCCTTTTAACAGTGTCCTTTGCCTTACAGAAACTTTGTTGTTTTATGAGGTCCCATTTGTCAATTCTTGATCTTAGAGCATAAGTTATTGGTATTCTGTTCAGGAAATTTTCCCCTGTGCCCATGTGCTCAATGCTCTTCCCCAGTTTCTTTTCTATTAGTTTCAGTGTGTCTGGTTTTAAGTGAAGGTCCTTGATCTTTTAGAGTTGAGCTTAGTACAAGGAGATAAGAATGGATCAATTTGCATTCTTCTGCATGCTGACCTCCAGTTGAACCAGCACCAATTATTGAAGAGGCTATCTTTTTTTCACTGGATGGTTTTAGCTCCTTTGTCAAACATTAAGTGACCATAGGTGTGTGGGTTCATTTCTGGGTCTTCAATTCTATTCCATTGATCTACCTGTCTGTCACTGTACCAATACCATGCAGTTTTTAACACTATTGCTCTGTAGCACTGCTTGAGGTCTGGGATACTGATTCCCCAGTAGTTCTTTTACTGTTGAGAATAGTTTTAGCTATCCTAGGGTTTTTTGGTTATTCCAGATGAATTTGAAAATTGCTCTTTCTAACTCTATGAAGAACTGAGTTGGGATTTTGATGGGGATTGCAACTGAATCTGTATATTGCTTTTGGCAAGATGGCCATTTTTACTGTATCAATCCTGCCAATCCAGAAGCATGGAAGATTTTTCCATTTTCTGAGGTCTATGAAGACCATTTTTATTCAAGCTACTGCATTCCACTTCCTGGCCCCCTTGACTTGCAGTCATATCATAATGTGAAATGTATTTATTTCAACCTCAAAAGTCCCCATAGTTTATCACAGCCTTAATACTGTCTAAGAGTCTAAAAGTCTCTTCAGAGAGTCATGACACTCCTTTAAGTGTAATCCCCTGTAAAATCAAAATCAAAAGGCAGACCACACACTTCCAACATAAAACAGCACAGAATATACATTTTCATTTCAAAGGGGAGGAAAAGAATCTTAGTGAGGAAACACTTGACCAAAGCAAGACCAAAAACCAACTGGGCAAACTCCAAACTCTGCATCTCCATGTCTGTTGTCAAAGTACTCTTTAGATCTCCAGCTCCTTTCAGCTTTGCTGACTGTAACACACATTTTTCTCTTGGATTGTTTCCACTGCCTGTTATCAGCTGTCCTTGGCAGGTATCTCACAGCTCTGGCATCTATACTATCTCGGGGCAATCCAGGCTTCACCTTCACAGTTATACACACACACACACAAACATTTCCTCTGAAACCTCTTGAGACAAGCCCCCACAATTCAAATGGTCTTCAGTACACTGTTTTCCACGCTTCTACTCATACAGCCCATTAAACCATTCAACTTCTTTGCTAATCCAAAATTCCAAAGTCCACATTTCTTCAAAGAAAAACGCAGACAGACCCATCAAAGCAATATCCCACTTCTGGTACCAACTTCTGTCTTAGTCAGTGTCATATTGCTCCCAAGAGACACCGTGACCACCACAGCAACTCTTACAAAGGAATCCATTTAATTGGGGCGTTCTTATAGTTCAGAAGCTTAGTTCGTTATGATTATTCTTCATGCAGGAAGCACAGTGGCACATAGGCAGATATAATACTGGAGATTAGCTGAGAGTTCTATATTCTGATCCACAGGTAACAGGAAAGGATAGGCTACTGGGTCTGGCTTGAGCTTGTGAAATCTCAAAGCCCACACACAGTGACACATTTTCTCCAAGGCTACATTTTTTCCAAGTCCACACATACTCCAACAAAGGCACATGTTTTAATCCTTTCAAATAATCCTATTCCCCATGAGCCTATGAGGACCATTTTCATTCAAACCACCATATTTGCTTAGATGTGGGACTTGCTTCTGCTGTCACCGATGGCCATCAAACTCTAGCTTCCTCATCTTTTGCACAAGCCCCTGCAGCTTGCTACTGTCCACAAGCCTTTAGCCTTGCACTAGGAACCAATCATTGGTTCAAGAAGCTTCTAGCTTCTTGAACTGAGCACCCAGCCGCCAGTCTTCACCAAACCACTGTAGCCAACAGCCTCAGCTAAACCCGAACCAGTAGCATCAAATTTCAACCATGGGAGTGGCCTATTGGTATGTACCATCACTGCCAGGAGCCAGACTACCAGATGATGTGCCCCAGCAGGCAATACAATCAGCAAAAACTCTTCAGTTGAGCCTAGTCCAGCCACCCAGCCATAAAAGAGAATGTATATCATTTTGTTAAGTGAAATAAGACAGTCTACAAAAGAGAAATTCTGTATGTTTTGTTGCAGCAAATCCCCAACCCAAATAAGCCTGGGCAAAGAAAACACAGCTCAATTAATATGAATACAAGCTACATGCCTAGATTGGGCAGATCTACCACTACACTACCATCTTCCCCATCTACGAGACCCCTTATAACTTGCAGTTTCTCCAGGCCACAAGCTTCTGCTCCATTTTCTCTCCACCTCCTCCTACTCTCTCAAAACTTTCAGCTCCTTCTCCTGCCCAATCAACAGCTCTAGCCTTTATTTTACAAATTAAGGTGGGAATCCTCTGGGTATATGCCCAGGAGTGGTATAGCAGGATCCTCCAGAAGTGACATGCCCAGTTTTCTGAGGAACCACCAGACTGATTTCCAGAGTGGTTGTACCAATTTGCAATCCCACCAGCAGTGGAGGAGTGTTCATCTTTCTCCACATCCTCGCCAGCACCTGCTGTCTCCTGAATTTTTAATCTTAGCCATTCTGACTGGTGTAAGGTGAAATCTCAGGATTGTTTTGATTTATATTTCCCTAATGACTAAGGAAGTTGAGCATTTTTTAAGATGCTTCTCAGACATCCGAAGTTCTTCAGGTGAAAATTCTTTGTTTAGCTCTGTACCTCATTTTTTAATAGGGTTATTTGGTTTTTCTGGGGTCTAACGTCTTGAGTTCTTTGTATATATTAGATATTAGCCCTCTATCTGATGTAGGGTTGGTGAAGATCTTTTCCCAATTTATTCCCCAGCATGTAATAAGGATACGTGCTCCACTATGTTCATAGCAGCCCTACTTATAATAGCCAGAAGCTGGAAAGAACACAGGTATCCCTCAACGGAAGAATGGATGCAAAAAATGTGGTATATATACACAATGGAGTGCTATTCAGCCATTAGAAACAATGAATTCATGAAATTCTTAGGCAAATGGATGGAGTTGGAGAACATCATACTAAGTGAGGTAACCCAGTCTCAAAAGATCAATCATGGTATGCACTCACTAATAAATGGATATTAGCCTGGAAAACTGGAATACCCAAAACATAATCCACACATCAAATGAGGTACAAGAAGAATGGAGGAGTGGCCCCTGGCTCTGGAAAGACCCAGTGTAGCAGTATAGGACAAAACCAGAACAGGGAAGTGGGAAGGGGTAGATGGGAGAACAGGGGGAGGGAAGGGGGCTTATGTGACTTTCAGGGAGTGGGGGACCTGAAAATGGAAAATCATTTGAAATGTAAATAAAAAAATATAACAAATAAAAAAAACAAATTAAGGCGGATTTATAGGAAGTCACCTGAGTGTTGATCATTCCTTGTTCACAGCCCCTCCCAGGAGAATGGAATTAGCATCAAAATATAAGTAGCCCCAGGACTATTCACAACAATGTTTTCCTATGCAAAACATAGATTTTAAATTGTATATATGTACATATACAGATGTATATAGACGTAAATAGATGTTTCAAGATTCATGAAACTGAAAAAGATTATGAGAGTAGAGGAAGAAATTTTAAGGAACTGGGATGAGAGAAGAAATGATAATGGAATATATATGACACCAAAGAAGGGGGAATTACTTGGAAGATTGAAGGAAACCGGTTACATGGGGGTCAGGGCATAGTGGAGAGCAGTAATGGAGGGAGACAAATTAGAAACAAGTATAATAACATGTGTGAAATGTCATAATGATACCCATTACTTTGTATGCCAAGTCAAGAAATTAATTTAAAAAAGAGAATAATGAGTAAACTTTAAGACACTCAGCATAGGAATTCAGTCCATGGTGATAGACAATATGATTACATCCTTCTCCAAAATTAAAGTTTCTCATTTTATGCACTATAACTTGTTGAGTCTATACCTAAGTATGTTTATGTATATATAACCAACACGTAAATCCTTACCTCTAAGCCCTTCAGTGACAGACTCAGAAATTCCTGGATGTCTACCTTTTCCTATCTCTTCACCTTCCTATCTCCTTGAGATGAGAACATGCCAACTCCCTGCCTCCCTGCTGACATTAACCTGCCTGCTGCATTTAAAGGGGAGAGATGCCTTTAGCAATAACAAACATCCAGAAGCCTGCTCACATGCTGAGCTCAGTGTGCTTCACAACCTAGGAGGAATATTTGGCTATGTGTGTGTCTAATGTCCTTGCAAAGCTTATACAATCACAATGCATGCACTGCTATCTATGTGGGTGCTTTCTGTTTTCTCTCCAGCCACTTATCTGGAAGTCCCAGTGGTCTTTTCCCAGTCAAGTGATTTCTTAGCAGCCACAGATACTCTTGGAAGTCTGCTCTGATGAAAGGTAGACACAGGACCATTATGCTAAGATACATACGTTTCTCTTGGTGCTCAGTACGAAATAAACCTGGAAAGTATAGAATGGTATGAAATGTCCATGAGCAGATTGAAATACTCTGTCAATCACCAAATGTGCAAAGGATACTGAACTATATTATAATAAAGACAGTTGAAATAAAAGTTCTCCTCTCTCAAGGACAATTCTCCATGGACTGATCCCATTATTGACATACCATCTATTTTTTCTGCATCTAACAGAATTCCTGGGTTTGTAGGAAGCAGCAATTTTGGCCACTGTTGCAAGTAAAAGCCCATCTTTGCATGTAGTTAGAGATTTTTGTGTATATTGTTATCAATTACCAATAATAATGATGAAATTGTGATGGGCCATCCTATAACTAAAACTGAAAACTTTCCCTTCTGCCTTTGAAAACTAGTATCATAAAGCTGCGACCATAAGGAAAGGAAAACCAGGACATGTGGACAACAGCGGTAATGATGTATAAATAGACCAAGCAGTAAGCTGACAGTGAGTGTATGTTGCCTGCAGAAGAAGATGAGAAACAAAAGGAGATGTGACTCCATCTCCTTTTTGAGAGTCTGTTCTAGCAATCTCCTTAGCAACATCTATTGAATTCTTATTGGTCACAAACAAGTCACTTGGCCACCCTGAAAGTAGTAAATAGAAGTGTTTCTTTCACTGAACTCTGTACATTTTCTGGGTACATAACTATTCTCCATCCCAATTCTCAGTTCGTATACTAAAGAAGAATGGGAAAAAATCATGCTCGACAGACAACAGTAGGATCTATCTCAGAGCAGAAATTAAATCCAATCTCAAGCAACAGACGTGTTTCTGTTAAAAAATGATTAAGAAGGATGTTTCAGCTGGTAGCCAATAAGCATAAGCGAATGTTTTCATTTGTAACTCATTAGATGGGACGGCCCTATCACCTATTAAACTGATCAAGTATTGAAATACTTAGATACAAAGATAGGGTGAAAATTAAACTTTTAAAAAATATATATCAATCAGGCAATGATTTAGCTTGTCCCTTCACTGAGCCTTCCCAAATGCAGCTATACATACCAAGGTAATCAAAAATTAACCCAGAGAGCCCTAATAACAATATGGCAATATTTCCCTAAGTACTTTCCTCATTTCTACAATTCATAAATATCTTCGTGAGATACTTTAAGCATCACTTCCATCAAGATAATAATTGCTCCTTTCCTCTGCTCAAAATATTTTATTTGCTTACTAAATTGGAAATATACTTGATGCATGATGAACTCGCAAGTCACAGCTTAGAACCCCGCAGTGCCCCAGAGACCCATCTTATTGATGAACACAGTTTTCATTGGTCTTTTAAATTTTTTAATTTAAAAATTAGCATAAAGATGATGGGTTTCATTATTGCACATCTAGGCTTCTGTGCCGTTGTTATACATTGTTCTTCCTCCCTCTCTGTTCTACACTTCTTTCTCCTCCCCCAGCTTTGCTGGGGCCCTTCCTCCCTACAACCAGTCTTGCTGGCTCCCTTCCCTTGCTTTCATGTCACACACATACGTACACACACACACACACACACACACACACACACGCACACACAATTCAAAATGAAACAAAAAATTGGGGGTTTTGTGGGGAGGTTTCTGGATTTTATGTTTATTATTATCTTTTTTTTTTTGGAATTGCATGTGTGCTTTAACAAAGTTCATCCCCTTCTCTCCATCCTTTCTCCGTCCTCCCACCACCACTATTTCCATCTTAACACTTCACATAGTAACTTTACCTGCTAAGTCTGCTCATTGCTCCCAGTGTGTGTTTGGGTGTAATTCACTCAGGAGCATTTATGTGGTTTTAAAAACAATTTAAAATGGTCATCTGATTTAAAAACAAAACAAGCTTGCTTGGAAAGCCTGAATTCCTGCCTTCACTTGAATACTATAGGATATGGTAGTCATGCATACATCACAACTATTTGCGGCTGATAACCACTACATACTATACCATGTTAAGAATTACATACAGCTGAAATGCGGGAATAAGAGACTTAAGATTCATCCCTAAGTTTAAGGCAGTATGGATTTATTAACTTTAATTCCACCTAGTCCCACATTTTTACCTATAGCAAAACATTTTGAATATTATACTTACTTGAGGAATTTATATGAATTAATTCACCAATAGCTAGGTCTCTTATAAGGTAAAAATGTACAGAAGATACACTCAGGCATTGATAACTCAATGAAATCTAAAAGTATGGCAACATAATCATTCATTTCAGTGTAAAACATACATTTAATATGTCAGAGAGTAAAGGGCAAATGATAATTCCATAGGCACTGGGGTTAGACACATCACTTTTTTTTAATAAAAAAAAAAGATGTAACAAAATGCACCCAAAAAGAGATCATATTTCTCACTCAGCCTTTACACAACATCTGTCTTTACCGTTGGCCAAATTCTGAAGCATTCAATTATTTTAGCAGATTGAACCCTCTTCAACCTGCCAAGCAGGCAGGTGTCCTAATGCTCAACTAGAGGAGGAAAGCCCTGGATAGACAGAGAGAGACACAGGAGGTCCAAAGGGAAATGTCCAATTCTATATTGGGAACTATTCTAAACCAAAGGGAAATATCCAATTCTATATTGGGAACTATTCTAAGCCAACTGTTCATCTGATGCCAATGTATTACCCTTATTTTAAATAAATGAAATCAGGAAAGAATGAATATGTTTATTGAACTATTTTTCATTATTTGCCAAACTGAACAATGAGTCATTTTTTTTCTGTTGTCATAATAACAGCTAATATTGGTTGAAAGTTTTCAGTCTATCAAGTATTAATTAGTCTAAGGAAAGAGAAGACACTATTTTACTTATTCTTTTTATTTATTAGATGTTTGCTTTATTTACATTTTGAATTGTATCCCCTTTCCATGTTATCCCTCCAAAAAACCCCTATCCCAATCCCCCTCCCCTACTTACCCCTCCCCATTTCCTGACTTGCATTCCCCTATCCTGGGGAATCGAGCCTTCAAAGGACCAATGACCTCTCCTCTCATTGATGTATGAAATGGTCATCTTCTGCTACAAATGTGGCTGGAGCCATGGGTTCCTCCATGTGTACTCTTTGGTCAGTGGTTTGGTCCCTGGCAGCTCTGGGGGTACTGGTTGGTACATATTATTGTTCCTCCTGCAGGGCTGCAAACCTCTTCAACTCCTTGGGTCCTTGGGTCTTTTCTCTAGCTTCTCCATTGGGGACCCTATGCTCATTCTATTGGTTGGCTGTGAGCCATGGGTATTTTGATTCACTTTCCAATAGGATCAAAGTACCCACACTTTGGTCTTCCTTCTTCTTGAGCTTCATGTGGTTCTAATCATCATGAATCTTCTATCATAAAACTAAGAAAGTAAAGAGTACTTGGAAGACGAAAACTTGCTCTCCGAAAACTTTTTAACTCCTGTGATATAACACCCTCAAACAGTACAATCAGTACAAGGTGAAGTCTACCCTGCAAGAATATCTTGTTTTTTAATCAAACAGTAAGCATTATTCCAAAAATACTGCAAAACATAAAATAACCCAAGATGCATTAATTCATTGATGGTGCCATCTTGAGGAAGGTATATATCAGTATATGGTGTTTCATCTGTTTCCTGTAGGGAGACTTGTATGATCATTGTGGAAGCATGATGATACATAGACAAATAGTACAAAAAAATAGCACACAGTCCTGATCCAGCACAGACCTTCATTGATGTGTAACAAAGAGTTTCTTAACAATTTCTAGAAGAACTCAATCTTTTAACCAAAACAAAAGTAAAGTTGCTTGAGATTTTGGAGAATGAAGAGTCTGGTCTGATTGGAGAAATTCAAGGCAGACAAGAGAAGTGGAAGGGGGTTCTGCAGATAGCAATAGGAATGTAGCCCAATCCTAGGCTGAGGGGGCAGTTTAGTGGTAAGGCATGACATATGGTATGCATGAGTGTAGAGTACTGAGATGTTTTCAGAACAGCTCAGGGTAGCTACAGCCAGTCAGTAAAGGAACAAAGTAAAGGGGAACAGAAAGTGAGGCAGGGCTACACAGCAGAGGTGGGGAACACAATGGGAAACTGAAGATGCTAACAGTCAGTAGGGTCGGGTGCCAGCACATGGCAACTTAGGTTGAGTGGTCAGCAATGTGGTGAGCAGACCAGATCATGGAATGCAGTCTGGACTCTGGAACCCCATGGCTCGTCCATCCTGGGATAAAGTCTGTGTTCTACTTTGAGGAGAAAGAGTAGAAAGCCATACGCACGTTACCCTTCCCAGCCATTGTTTTGCTAGTGATTGAACATGGTTTTGAAAGATGTTCTTCATTTGTACAAAACGATTAATCTTATTTATTTCCTCCAAAATCTAATAAAACTGTCTGCCTTTTCCAGTGAAAATTTAAAAACAAACACTAATCAATAACTATATTTTTAGGTTTCCCTCAAGTAGACTCCATGAAAAGAAGTACCCACAGCACTTTCCTAAATAATCCAAAGGAAGGGGATAGAGAAGCCAGTCAAAAAAAAAAATGGTTTGGTGTTTCCAGAATATGGTCTTAAAAAAACTTGATTTGAAAGATCATGGGGCATTGGAGACCTTGTCCTAAGACCACTCTGTGGGTATCTTAGGAATGAGAAAATACAGTCAGAGAGACCATAGAACTTGCCCAAAACTTGATGCAAACACATTGAGGACACAAGACTTGACTTCAGAACTATTTAAAGCTCTCGAGCTTTAACATGATGGAGCACATCATCTAGCTGAGAGGATGCTAATGGAGGAGACACGGGACAAATGCAGAATGTGTTAATTCTGAGGGTGTGATGAAAGGACAGATGTCACTCTATTGACCGTGCTAAGGAGTCTAAGTTGCTGTGTGCTGTTTTTCCTCTCGAGCCCCAAGCTCCTGGAAGAATGATTCTACGTCTCACATATACTTACAAATACCTAGGCCATATAACTAGGCATGTTCCCCAACTAGCTCATAACCTAATGTCCCATTTACTCTAATCTAAGTTCTGCCATGTGACTGGCTTACCTCTACTCAGGTTCCACATGTCTATCCATCCTTCTTCATGTCCTGAGGGGAATCCTCCCACATTTGGCTCTATCCCAGAATCCTTTCTGTCTATTGGATGTCCCACTTTCTATTCTACCCTTTCCTATAGGCCATAGGCTTTTTTTTATTGACATGTGATGCATTCATACAATATACAAGATATTCTCTCTACACTGAACCACACACAGTAAGAGATCCAGGACTATGAAAGGACTTGACAAAAGTATGATTGGATAGGGCTTTTGACAATTGTAACTCATTAAAACATTTTATCTTTTCAGAGAGGTTCTCACAAATCCAAGGCTGACTTTGAACTTCTGGTCCTTCTGCTTCCATCTCCCAAGTGCTGGGATTAAAGGGTACACCAAAATGCCTGGTTTATATAGTGCTAGGGATCAAACCCAAGGCTTTGTGAATACTGAAAAAGTACTCTACCAACTGTGTTACATCCTCACCCCCTCCAAAACATCTTAAGACATAATGTAGACCCATACCAGTAGCTATTAATAGTGGGATTTGTTTTGTTTTCAGAAACATAAAGTACCAGCATCTTACTTCTAAATGAAGGTGCAAGTTTTTAGAGTATGTGGGGTTTTTTTCTAATTTTTGAGACTTTTTTCACAGAATGACCATGAACTCTGTCTCTGTCCTGACAAGGATCACAGGGAGATAATCATAGTTGTTTATATGCCTACTCACGGGACAGTTCTTCATTGTGTAAATGATCTCAGGCTTATATGCTTTACATATAGTAGTATATGTCCTTGTAGTTCTCTCTTGACCAGTTTATTTTTACCAAGACTGTCATTCATAGTAGAGTCCTCTCCAAGAGAGAAATTGAGTCTAGGTGGGTAGGTGAGGAAAGACAAACATGAGACAACTAAACAAACCACACAAAATATCAGAAGCAGCACGGTATTGACAGATCCCTGGAGGTTAATGAGAGCAGGCCAGGGCTTGAGTCAGAATCTAAAACACACTGCTCAACTGGAGAGAAGGGGCCAGTAGGCAAAAATCTTTCCTGGAGCCCAGAGTAATGTCCAAAGAAGCTTCTAACAGGAGTTCTAACTGGGGAGCTTCTAACAGGAGCTCTATCCTTAGAGCAATAGGCAAAAGTCTCCCTGAGTCTTGCCTTATCTAAGAGAAGTGCCTGCAGCATAGTGGCTGAGTCCAGGAAGGTGGATACGGCTATCCCCTGAGGCAGTAGTAGTCCAGAGGTGGTATATGAGGTAGATATCTAGATTAAATATCTTGAACTGAGAGAAATTAGAAAACCTGAAAGATGTCTGGAGGATGACTCCACCATCTAGATTATATCCAGAACTGAGACCAAGGCAATATAATATAGAACCTAACTACATGGAGGTTCTCAGAGCTCATTTTGGACATTCAGGGCTATGCTAAGCATTATAGGATACCTGGTCATGTCCTAAGCATTCACCCAGTAGATGCTACAACATTCCCATTTCCTGCAACTCTGACAACCAAAATGGCATCCAAACATGCCAGGTCAAGAGGTACCAAAAAATGGTCTTAATGATTGTAAAAATACTTGAGCAGAACCTAAACACAGAAAAACTTACAAATGAGAAGAAGTATAATAAGATAAATAATAAATGGTAAACATGAACATCCTGTTGTATGCAGATGGTATGAACATTGCATGTGAGAGCCGTGTTTGAGCGTCAGGGCAATGTAAGCACTTCAGAAGAGCGACTTTGTGACATGTCACAGAGCACTCTGTGTGTCTATTTCTGTGTGGGAGGCTGCATGAAGCTCTAATCTGCCCAGATCTGATTGGATGGCTCTCTGATTGCTCTATTCATCTGTTCATTTAAAGTCTCCTTCATGCCGGCACTTTCTGACTACACTCATAACTGAGCAATCATCCCAGCTCTATCAAGCAGGATAATGGGGCTTTGCTTTAAGCTGAGATACTCCACAAAGCATAAGCAAGAGATTTAGATTCAGTTGGAGTTTCTGAAAGTTAAGAGCATAGTGAGGGTTAGAATTTAGGCAACAAACACCACCAGGCTGCCCTGGTTTAGCTTTCCCTTCACTTGCAAACATAATACCTTTGTGCTTCCTTAAAGCCTTTCTATGAAGTGAAACCTTGCAAGCAAACCTCCCCTGGATTTATCCCTGGCTTCTGTATGGGGTGGCATTGGTAGCTGACAGATGAAATAGTTAATGCATAGCATATGTGGCTGCCACACCCTTGGAACCATTCCTGTTAGGTCTCTAAGCAGTGCTATGCTATAGACCATGGGACCAGCATGCTCAGAAGAAAGGCATACTCTGTGTCATAAACAATGGAGGGAGTTCACCATGCCATTGTGAAATGTGCTGTTTCACCCAGTCCTGGTAGAGAATGCCAACAGATCTTTCACCCCTGTCAGCATCCTAGTTACCCCCCCCACCCCACCCTTACAGGAGCTCACAACACCTGCTCAGTCTCCTACTCCTGCCTGGACCCCGTGATTGCAGAAGCACATGAAGAAGTCACTTAACTTCTTGACCCTCCCCCAATCATTTGGTGTCTGTCACAGGGATACCAAATGTGAAGCAGGAGGTTGTCAGAGACGAGCTGGGTTCTGAGAGAAGTTCTGAGGGCAACGGAAACCCTAAAGAGCCTCCAGGGATCCATCCATCTTCCAGAAGAGCCTTGTGAACTGCAATTTAGTCAGGTGCGCCATCTTGAGAAACCATCCCACATTCCAAGCAAAATTAGTTTAATGTTCCCACATAAAACGGTCCTGAGCCAGGTGGGGGATCATTATATGCACACGCACTGTGGAACTAAAAAGGTTTGCATGCTGCTGGAAGGAATTTACGGGGGGAAATTTATTACAGATCCACTTCTTATGTAAATTGTGTTGCCATGTGATGAGCTCAATGGAAGTAGCAAGGCCAGGAAAGGTTACTGGGCCCAAACATCATTAGAGCTTTCAGCGTCCCCTTTGAGAAACAAGATATTCTTCATCCAGATATGCTTCCTTGTCCTATGAAAGGAAGAAAAGCAGGAGGAAAGACAGTCCAAACACTCTGCACAGATAACCTCTTTGCTGTGGGGAAAATCTGTCTACTTCTATGTTCTTCCCACAAACCATGCTAACCCAGAGAACAGGGGGCACAGAGAGAGGCCAGGGAACAGCCTAGGCTGACAAACATCATAATATCAAGCAAGGGGAGGAGCTGTAGTGTTTGAGATTCCTGCCTTTTATTGTTTTTTGAAAGGCATTGGAAATGGGAAGTCCTTTTCTATATCCAACCCTGATCCTGACCATGTACATCACAAATAAGATTGGAAGTCAAAGAAGAGACTTGGAGGTTAAACATATCCAGAGTCAATTTCTGACCCTCTCATTTGCCAACATGATGTTGTCCTAACAAGAGAAAAACTCAGAGCAACAAGATCACATCATTCCTAAGCCTCTGTTCTCCACTGAACCAGGTTATCCAGGGAACAGACACAATGGTATGGTAACTTAGGACAGTCGTAGGCCTTTCACTCTGCAAACAGAGGGCTACTACTATCCCTAAACTCCTCTGTAACCTATGTTCTTAGGTCATGTAGCACACTGGCCTTGGGACTTCTAAACTAGTTCTATGAAATGAATATAAAATATTCTCCAGATCCTCATACTTTCATGAGATCATTTGATCAAAAAAAAAAAAGACGCCATTGTAAAATGAGGCCCACCTTTCTCCATCCTCCCCCAGGATTCCTCTACACCTCCTCCTTTGATTATTTTTCCATTACATTTACAAGCACCATTCACTCATTTGCTCTATACTGTCTGAGTCCTGAACCAGGAAGGATGCTCCACAGCCAGGTTTTTATTTGCTTTATTCACTGTCACTAGTGACAACCCTAGTACTTAAAACAATGCTAGGCATGAGGCAGTACCTATGTGGATGGATACAACCACCTACTATGCCAGGAACTTGCCTGAGATGAGTTATACATTGATCATACCAAGTAGACACAAACAAAGAGGCAGTGATACCCAGGCCTTGACATAGAGGGAAGTTGACTTTTAACACACTGATGCTTATTTGAGCTGCACATTGGATCTTCCTAAAACCCCAACTTTTAAATTAGTGCAGACAATTAACTTGTAGCAATGGCTTGAGCTTGAGTATTCTTTGCGGTTATTTTCCCTTACATAACCAAATCCTCTTCACACCTCAGTGTTTTATAACAATCATGTCACTCTCTTTCTCAGCTGGGGCTTCTCTGGCCATGTGTTTGATGCCACCTCAGTCACATGTGGCATCCACAGAAGCTTCTTGGTGGCATTCAAAATACTGTGGATGCTCTGGTATCACATGTTGACACTTTTTAGAGATGAACCAAATGGAATCAACCAAAGGCCGTAGAAAGTCAAACGATTGAGCAAAGTAAGAAAGGAATATCAAGACACTTTCAGCATCACCAGCAGTCCTCAAATACCGTTTGCCTTTCAGGGAGTGTGATAGCCTCATGTCAAAGTTCAACAGGCTTCTTAGAAGAGTCAGTCCCCAAACTTGATGATGCCACATTACATATAGATGTTATTGAGTCATTAAAAGTAGATTATGCATGGAAAAGAAAAAAAGTCCCTAGGTAGAGATATAACGGGAAGTTAATTTTCTAATCAGACTTGCTTTTGCCTTTAAAATTAGCCAGCATTTAAGCTGAAGTATTAAGTTTTTATACAAACTTGTGCAAGACAAAGGGGCCAAACAGGACAAGCACTTTTGGACCATTTCATACATATTAAGGTTGGCCTAACATAACCTCAGGTTGAAGTAGAAAACAGCTATGGGAGTGTCTTTAAAAACAGAAGGGCCCATGCACAAGAGCACACTGGCAACCTTCTCTCTCATTTCCTTGATGGCATTGTGACAGGGAAGAAGATATGATCCAAGCAAGGGCAGGGAGGAAAAACTTACTTAGTTGTATCTGAAAACCAAAAACCTGTATGTCTTTATGGTAGTTTTACTTAAAAAACATCTTCACCAGTGTCTATTAGACCACTCCACCAACAGAAACACATCTGGCTCTCAGGAAGCAGACACACTCCCTGCTGCACTGAAACGCCACCAGCCAAGATGCTAATCATGCCAGTATACTAAATCCAATAGTGTGCACTGGTGCATTCTGAGTGTTGGCAGGTTCACACGAGCCCTGTAGGAGGATGAGGGGAGGGTGCTGACAAGGCTGCAGGTGCTAGGCTTGCCCAGCAAGGGCCAGGCCTTATCTACTGCCCATCTTTATCTGCATCACCAATGCTTTCATTCCCTCCTCTGGATCCTTGTACAGAGGAGAAATCATTTGAGAACACTATTTCCAATTCCCAAGTTTATATCCTCTCCGCTGAGCATGATGGTATATCCCTATACTCCCAGGACTTGGGAAACAGTAAGAAGGGTATCAAAAGTTCAATGCCACCCTAGGCTTCAGAAGTTCAAAGGCAGCCTGAAGTTTATAAGCAGAAATCAGAATCAAAATTCTCCTTGCCTTTCGCCCTTTACAATTGAATGTCACTTTCGAATTTGTCTGTTGCAAGTGATCTGTCGGTCCTAAATGAAGACCAAGAGTTTAGCAATTCTCTAGACCCTAGATTGATGACACTTCACAGGAGAATCTGCTAATGTTTGCCGACATAGGGCATCTTACCTTCCTGGGGTGCTTCTACTTGTGACTTCCTTTGAAGGCAATACTTCAAGAAACACTATGATTATGCTTTTGATCTTAAATGGTCCCCAAAACTTATGTATTAAAGATTTGGTCCCCAGCATAACAGTGTTCAGAGTCAGAGCATCTGAGAGGTTCCTATATCATGGCCACTATGGCCTTTTATAAAGGGATCTGTCAATTTATGGATTCATAAGAGGCTCTTGAGAGCAGATAGAAAGTTTAGGAGACAGCTGGAGAAAGCAGATCCCTGAGGCACGGCCCTGAAAGGTATACTGGGACCTCTGTCCCTTCTCTTTCACCTTTCTTCCCAGCTGTCATGAGATGGCCAGTACACCCTGCCACATGCTCCCCACCCTGATATTCTATCTCACTATATGCCCAGCAACTTGGCCAACCAACCATGGGTGGGCACCTCTGTAACAGGGAGTCAAAATAAACTTCTCCTTCCTTAAGTTCTTCCTCATGTACTGTGTTAGCCACAAAGAGAACATAGCCATATGTAGACCTGAGACCAGAAAACCCTGAGAAGTTCCCTACCTTTCTCCTGGAAAACTTAGCTATTCACAAATCCCCCTCGCATGCAAGAAGCCCACCCACAGTAAGCCTCCATATTTATCACCCAAAGCACCATTACCGAGGACAATGTTTTCAAAGGCTTTCTGACGGAGGAAAAACTCTGCTGCTCCAAGGAGGATCCCACCCCAAGTAGGAGAGGGAACACTGATGCCTGTCAGATAGCTCTCCTGAGTAGGGCAGAATCAAAACAGAAAACTAGGCATGAAATTTCTGCCATAATGAGCTGTTCCGACAAGGCACAGTGTCAGTCATCCAGTGCTGAAACAATGCTACTTAACAAACAGTGACACACAACACAAGGAAGAGCCAACCTGTGTTCATTATGTGTCTGGGGTCCATTGGAATTCTTTAGTCAGATGGCCATTGGCTAGGGCAATTGGGACTCTGCTCCATCAGCCCATCATCTTTCAGGATGCTAGTCTAAGCACTCCTCATGGCAATGGCTAAGGAGCAGAAGTACTCAGGCCCATTTTTACAAGCAGCTTTTAAATCTCTGTTTTATATTGGTTAATATCTCTTTTCCCGAAAGATGAGGTTCACTGAAGCAGGCCCTTCCAGCTTGCAGAAATCAGTCATTAAATGTGTGGTAACTTTGAGAGTTGGCTATTAGTGTTCTGGTAGATTGAAATGAAAAGTACAGGATCAGTGCCTCCAGAGAGCTGGTACACCACTGTCCCAAAGCAAACTACACGGATGCGGTCTAAAGGAAGAATCTGGAACATTATGCCTACAGGGGTCAATGCTTAAAGTTACATAGAAACAGGAGTGGAGCTAAGGAGGGGCAATTGTAATGAACTGGGAACCTTTTATTTTTTTCATTTATAATAGATATTCAATAATGCCAGAACTGAGTGGTTTTTCAGGTTCTCTTCAGTGTGGGACCAGTCAAGTTCCTTTTTATTTTTTATTAGGTCATTTGAAGTCTCATGCCGATTCTCCATGTTGGCAAACTTTCTCCTTCTCATAAAGATTCATGTGGTCTTGGTGTTGCAAGAGCACTTTAAGTCTTTCCAAGGACAATGGGTAATAAAAAGCATGGACCTGTTTCTGCAAGTGCCAAAAGCTCTAGGGTTGGGACCACAATCATTGCAGAAATGGAAACATATCTGGGAAAACTGAGAGGTGGAACTCATCCAAAATCAAAGCATTGGAAAGAGGCATCAGAAAGGTCGAGATCTTGGCTGAATCCTATATAGTGACTTTTGGGCATACACACAGGGGTGGATACAAGGAATATGGGAATCTCAAGGGAATCTCCTCACCACTCCATTTAACACCTGCCTCCCTCACCTGTCACAGAGGCATCTGAAAATTACACATAAATCTCTTTCCTCAAAAGTTCATTAGAATCCATTACATATTCAACAGGCAGTATGCACTGTGACCTCATCTATGAGAGTTTCAATGAACATCATTAGCATGTAGAAGTCTCTTGGGAGCCTTCTATGAGGAGGAAAAAACTTCCACCCTGAATAGTCATGCAATATTCATAGACAGAACTTCAGTATATGTGTCATCACTTCATAGGCCTCTCCTGATCTATAAGAAAGCATGTAAGAGATTGTTTTGATTTTGGTGGGTGCCAATGTTCAGGGTAAGAAGGCCACAGAACAGAGGAATATTTCACTGGCAACCAACTATTTTTTCCTCTCCAGTCAGGAAAGGTTGACAAGTAATCTTCAAGTTTTAGAAATATCAAAGAACAAAAATTAAGTTTTTATAGCACTCATGTCTTTTAGGAGTCAACAGGAGCGATTGGCTTACGAGTCATTTAAGACCAAGGTATGAGGTTAGTTAGGTTGAGTTTAGTGTGTTGATTTGAGGGATGCACAGACAGTAGGTTGATCATCATATCTGGATCTATGAGCATATTTCGAAAAGAGCTTATCATTTCAAAGGACAGAATAATTGATTTCAGTGATGTTGAGTGGGCATATTTTGTCTGAATAGGACAAAAAATTGGAAAAGGACAGCTCCAATTCCAAGTCTCAATGGAGCTGTCAATCTGAACAGAACTGGTACTTCAGACTCTCAGATCTCCTGATCTACACAGGGAATTTCCACCATCAGCCCCTAGATTAAGGCTTCATTGTACCACCTGATTTCCTGATTCTCAGCCTGTACATAACAATTCAGGAGGTTTTGGTTTCGAAAATCACATAAACTAATTATTTTCCTGTCTCTATGGAGAACTCTAAGAAACTAGAATAAGGAGGAAGCTACCATCTATAAATCTGTTCATCACTAAATATAAGAAAGCATTAAAAACAAGGCAGGGTTTTAATAGAAAAATACCACTTACACATATAAATTATTACCCAAAGCAACCACATAGTCACAAATAACTTCTTGAAGGAACTAGTCTCCCATATTAAAGTCCAAAGGCTTCTACCACAAAGTTCCACAAGCTATTTGCTTATGGTTCTGCCATCTAAAAAGACTAAATAACTAGACTAAATCTAGATGTTGGGAGGGCCATGCTTCCTTCAAAGGCTCCGTGCCTTCTCTCTTCCAGCTTCTGGTGACCCCAGACATTTCTGAACTTACTCCCACCCTGCCTCAGTCTCCAAAACTCTTACTCTCTCCAGACTGCCCTATTCTGTCTGTCCACATTCATCTCTGTATCTTGTAAACATCATATAAACATTTAGGATTCACCTAATGATTCACGATAATATGCCCAATTCAACATTTTTAATTTAATTGCATCTGCAAAGACCCTGTGATGGTTAATCTTTATTGTCCACTCAACTGGATTTATCATCATGAAAACACACCTCTGAGTGTATGCTTAGGAGTTCTAGAAAGCTTTAACTGAGGAAGGAAGACCCATCCCAACTATGGACAGCACTATCACATGGACTAGAGTCCTGGAAGAGGGAGAAAACTAGGGAAGAAGCAGCTGTCATCTTCTCTGTCTTCTGACTGCAGAAGCAATGTGACCAGCTGCCTCTGTCTCCAGTGCCCGTGAATTCCATCATGCTGGACTGTACCCTCAGTCTAGGAGCCAGAGAAGCCATCACTTAAGCTGATTCTTTCAGGTATTTTAGGAATAAGAGAAGGATTAAAATATACCCCTGTGTCCAAAAGGTAGCACTGCTGGCTATGGGGATTAGAATCATCTATCTTTGTGAACATCCTTTGGCATAAAGACTAGATTGAGTGATCTTATAGAGACTTTGCATACTTATTCTGTCATGTCTTATATTTGTCTATTTTCTCAATAAACTTCCAATGGTAACACAGAAAATGTCCAGCCTTGTTATCAACATATCCATCTCACATAGCAAAGATCATTTTGCTGTACGAATGCAAAACTATAGATAGAGTTTCAGGTTAAGAGCATTTTTTAGTCCATTTTCCCCTTGACAAACTACTGTTTTAAACATTTACAAATTAATCTACCCCCTTTGGCTCCCCAAATGATCTCAGAATGGAGCAATAACTCCAACAAATAGCTTGTTATATAAACTTCTCTGACACCAGGTTCCATTTTATATCTTTGGAGCAAAATCAAGCAAAATAATAACTGTGAATTTTGTAGCTCTATTTTTTATATGACAAAAGTTTCTGACAAACAGTAAAAGCAAAATTATGACCAAACTGGAAGGGAAAACACATTGTTTAAACAAATAAAGACCTCATTGCTCAGTTTTAGAAAAGTCCATAAAATAAAAGTAGAACTTCATGTGTAGAAAACTGACCAAGTCCATGAATGGAAGAAAAAGTGTAGTGTGCAATCACGTGTCATGTTCCAGAATCTGAAGCTCTATGAAAGTTCAAGATAGACAAGTTTGAGCTTCCAGGGTGATGGACCTCAAGCACTCACACTAATGTGGTTCCCAGAGTCTCAATTTCTATTCCATACACTGTGCACTCCTGCCTTTCTGGGTAGCTTCTGATTCCCCCCACTTGCCTCGCAGTTTTCACGTGCACTGTACCTTTTCCTAGAACACTCAGCTCTCAAGCTAGCTGCACTCCAAAAGCCAAATCAAACTTCATTACGTCCCTCCTCAGAGCTGTGCTGGCTTCTCAGACTCATGAAAAGCTCTTGTGCTCACTGAGCAGTAGAAATAAGGTTGTTAAAATGTCCATAGCACAGAAAGCGACCTGTGATTTAATGAATTCCACCAAAACTCCAATAGCACTTTATTTAAAGAAGATACATGTTTTTAAGATCCTAAAATTCACATGAAATCAGAAAAGACCACTAAGAGGCAAAGTGATCATTATGAAAGAATGAGGCTAGAAGGATTATACTACCTGAATTCAAAATAAGCTACTGATCTGACTAGTGTTTGCCAGTGTGACACACTAGTTAATAAGCAGAACTCCAATGGGAAAATGCCTCCATAAGATTGGCTGGAGTGAGCTGGCAAAGCATTTTCTCCATCAATGATAGATATTGTCTAGCTCACTGGAGTGGTAACATCCCTGGGCCTACCCAGGATCCTGAATAGTATAATAAGGCAGGCTGCATAAGCCACTGGGGAACAAACCAATAAGCTGTGCTCCCCTGTGGTTTCTGCTTTAGTTCTGGCCTCAAGTTGCTGCCCTAGCTTCCTTCAGTAATAGAATGCAGCCTGAGAATTGTAAGGAGAAATAAATCTTTTCCTCACCAAGTTGGTTTTCAACATAGTGCTTTATCACAGCCATAAAAGCCTAACAAAGGCAACAACAAAGCTATGCGAATTAAAACAGTCCGGCACTGGCATAAAAGTAGACACATAGACCAATGGAGTAGGATAGAAGGCCTAGAAACAAATTTATATGTTTATAACAAACTGATTTTCAATAAAAGTGTTATGAACCCATAATAAGTTAAAATACAATTTATTGGATAAATAACATTAGAGAAATTAAATATCTGCATTTAAATGCATGAGATTTACAGTACTATCTAGCACTAAATTAAAAAAAGACAAAGAGGATAAAACACTTGCTAAAGAATCTGAAACTATAAAACTTGTAAAAGAACATCTCTAGGATATCATCTGGCCAGTGACTGACTTCAAAGCCCCAAATCTCAGCAATCAGAAGCAAAATTAGATACACTATTACACAGAATGCAAACCTTCTCAGGCAAGGAAACAGTCAACAGAATTGACAGCCCCTGACTTTGCATGAAATATTTGTAGCCATTTATCTGATAAGGGTTTGATGTTTTTCTATTGGCTTTTAGTTATCATTCAAAGAAATGCAAGTATCCATTTGTTGCAACTTTGAATCTTTTAGGTACAGGTCCTGGAGGGATATGGCTGGGTCGTATGGTGCGAGTGTTTTTTGAGAAACCTCCATACTGATTTCCAAGGTGCTACACCAGCTTACACTCCCACTGGCAATGTGAAAATATTCCTCTTTCTCCACAGCCTCATCAGCATTCGATGCTATTTGTTTTCCTTCATTTCCGACACTGTGACAGGGGGTGTGAGGATAAAAATCTCAAGGTAGATTTAACTTGAATTTCCCTAATGGCTAAGGGTGTTGAAAACTTAAAAACAAAATTCAAAGGGGTGGGGGCAAATCTTCATACACGGACTCTCTTTGCTTGCCTCATCCTGAATTCCCTTGCTGTTGCACCTCTACAACCTAGTCTCTCTCTCTCTCTCTCTCTCTCTCTCTCTCTCTCTCTCTCTCTCTCTCTCTCTCTCTCTCTCTCTCTCTCTCTCTCTCTCCCCCCCCCCCCCTAGCAGGTACAGTGCACTCAAGCCTGGCTCAAGAAGCATGGTATAGCTGATTGTCAATTTGGTTACTTCTTTAAAAAAAAAAACATCTTTCCTTAGCTTTTACTCTTATGGGATTATAATTTGTTTTTCCATGTTATAAAGATCATTTATTCTTTCTTACTTGGTTACCTTTGCTCTTTGACAATTTCATACACATATATAATGTACTTGGGTTCCTCTACCTCCCTCTCCATCCTTCACTTTTCCTGTCTCCCTCCCAACCTTATCACATCCTCCCACCACCTCTACCAGTCTCTTGTAGACACTCATAACTTTCCATTTGGTTTTGTAACACATTTAGCTTAATTAGGGTCATCTAAGTGAACACTATATTGGAATCATCCATTGGATCTTGGTGGTGTCCCTTTTCCTGAATCACTAGTAGTAAATAATTTAGCAGTGAAGGAAATTAACCCAAGATCCCTCCTAGATTCATTCCTGACTGCTTACAGGTTCATTCTTGCAGAGCCCCAAGGGAAGCATTCAGAGCTGCTGTGAGTTGGTGATTTTAATGGTCATGTCTTCCCTGGAAGATGGCATTCTGTGGTCCTTCTCTTTATTTTTGACTTATATACTTTCAATCTCCTTTCCCATGATCCCTAAGCCTTACATGGGGCAATGTAAATGCCTTGTTTACAGCCAAGCATGCATCCATTACATAGTCTCAGATGCCAAAGATAACACCTGGAAAAAAGATAGCATTTTCAACAAATTATATTGGGAACGCTGGATATCCACTAGACTTTTATCTCCCACCTAGTACATTAACAACCAACTCCAAATAGATTAAAGTCCTCACTGGAGCTCTGAAACTGCTAAAAGTAAATGTAAAATGTGCCCTACCACACTTAGGCAAGGTAAGGGCTTTCTAAACAGGACCACAGTCACTCTGAAATATAAGATCAAAACTCAACAAATAGACCCTTATGAAACTAAAATGCAAACATCAGATTGAGTAAAGAGATAACCTACAGCCTAGGAGAAAATCTTTGCCAGCTGTATACCCAACAGAGGATAAATATCTGGAGTACACAAAAAAATAGACATCAAGAAAACAAACAATACAAGCTACGGATCTGAATGGGGAATCTCAAAAGAGGAAAGATAAATGTCTCGTAAATACTTTTAAAACTATCCAGCATCCTTAGACATAAGGGAAATACAAATTAAAACTACCTTGATCTTACCTCAATGGTATTCATAAAGAAAACTTCTGACAAGTTTAGGTAAGGATTATGCAAATAGAAGCTCCTATTTACTGCTGCTGGGTATAAAGACAAATAAACCCCCAAGAAAATCAGTTCTGGGATTCATCAAATGCTAGAGATGGATCTATCACAAGACCATTTCTTGGCTCAAAATCCTACTTTAGGAATACTTGCTCACCTGTTCACTGCTCATCTGTTCACAATAGCTAGAAAATGTAACCAGAGGCTGGAGAGATGGCACTGACTGCTCTTCTAAAGGTCCTGAGTCCAATTCCCAGGAACCAGATGGTGGCTCACAATCATCTGTAATGAGATATGATACCCTCTTCTGGTGTGTCTGAAGACAGCTGTAGTACACTCATATACATAAAATAAATAAATAAATCTTAAAAATAAAAAAGAAAAGAAAGATAGGAAATGTAACTGGCCTAGATCGCCATTGATTGATGAATATAAAATGGACATATACATATGAGAATATTATTCCACTGTACAGAAAAATAAAATTGGCAGGTAAATTTATTAAAGTGGGAAAATTATATTCAATACCCAGGCCCAGAAAGAAAAGTAAAATATTCTCCTTTATATATGTGGATCTTAGCTTCCAGTCTCTTGTTTTGTGCTTAGCATGGAATACCCTTAGAAGACAAAACACTAGAAAGAGGCCATTGAGGGCAATATCAAGGAAGAGTGAGAGTAGACCATGTTAAATATTTCTTATCTCAGTTCACAGATGTGGCATCCAATCTGCCCCCCACACACAGAACAAATGTTTAATGTTTAAATCTATTAAGAATTCAAACTAATAAATAGGAAGAAAGCACTTAACTATAAAATGGGCAAGGGGCTTGAATAGATTTTCTCTAAAGAAAACATACAAGTTGGTAAGAGATATATAGAAAAATGCCCAGCAGGTCAGAGGTGACATTAATCTTCAACTTTTGTCAATTTAAGAAAAGAAAACTAAATAACCTAAAAACAGCCGGAGATGTAAAGAGCCTAGTCAGATTTATTTCTCCCAACGGCTCCAAAGTTTATGTCTAAGGGCTGATTTGCTTCAAATTAAACTGCATCTCCCAAAATGTTAACACTAAAGACCTCCTCCCCAATTTGTAGATGGGACTTTTAACAGGATAATTAGGGTTAGATGAGACTTGCAGTGTAGGGTGGTCATCCTGGATTTCCTCTCCTTATAAGAAAGACTATAGCAACCCCCTAGCGTGCTAGAAAAAGGGTCCTCATGAGAACCCAGCCATGCTGATCACAGATGTCCAGCCTCCAGAATATCATTTTAAATTTCCACCCCACCCCACCCTGGGCTGTATTTTTCTATAGCATCGTAAAGGCCCAAGTCCTAAACCTGGGGTATGGGACTTTCTGTTATTCCAAAGGAAAGAGACTGAAGACACAAATCCCACGACAGTCAAGAGATTCCCTGGACGTGGATGGTTTCTTAGTTAGGGTTTCTATTCCTGTACAAACGTCATGACCAAAAAGCAAGTTGGGGAGGAAAGGGTTTATTCACCTTATACTTCCACATTGCTGTTGATCACCAAAGGAAGTGAGGACTGGAACTCAAGCAGGTCAGGAAGCAGGAGCTGAGGCCATGGAGGGATGTTTCTTATTGACTTGCTTGCCTTGGCTTGCTCAGCCTGCTCTCTTATAGAACCCAAGACCACCAGCCCAGGGATGGTACCACCCACAAGGGCCCTCCACCCTTGATCCCTAATTCCCCATAGCGGGATCTCATGGAGGCACTTCCCCAACTGAAGCTCCTTTCTCTGTGATAACTCCAGCCTGTGTCAAGTTGACACACAAAACCAGCCAATAGAGATGGAAAAGTGAGCTCAGCGCATGAAGCAAAGGACAAGCCCTGCCACATCGATGTGCAAACTCTCTGACCAAGGATTTGAGGGGAACTCCATCTTTCTTTCATATCTTCCATGTATTTGCCAGGCACTGTTGACCACAGATCATGGAAAAGGTCACCAGATAATTTTCCTGGCAGTTACAGAGATACCACTAAAGTCACGGTCAGATTCAAAGAACATTTAGAAGAGTAAACATTTATCTAGTCAACCCTAGATATTCAAACAACTACCTGCATTTGTTACAGGCCTCATTTGAAGGAACACAATACCAGCCTCCTCCAAGTAACAACATCATGCTTACTCTAGCTACCACACTCATTGACATAACAAAGTCACAAATAGTCACTTCTAGCATGCCTTAACTATAAAGATAGTGAAGTCATTAATGATATTGCCTTCTTTCTCTAAATTCCTTTAGTATAATTATTTGTTAAGGTAGAGCTATAGTGAATGTCCCTTTATAGTTAAAGCCAAGCAGAATGGTTTTATTCTGGGGTACCAAAAAAATGCTGGACATGGAGTCACATGTCTGTAATCCTAGCAGTCAGGAGGAACATCACAAGTTTAGGGCCAGATTATTATACATGGTAAGTTCCACACCACCTTGGGCTACAGAGTTGAGACTGTCTTAAGAACAATATCAAATAATATTAATAATACTAAAGATTTAACTATTTTAAGCCTCAAATTAGCTCCAGGTAAAAAGCCTCTTTTCCAAGATCATCTGCTCTTAAAATCCTTTGTTAATCTTCCATCTCCTCTTACTTATTATATCCCACTGATTTTAGAACACTACCTGGGTCTCCAATCCCTAAGAAGGGTATTAATGGTTTTTTTTTCCTGTGAGTTAGTTTAGCATTGTTCTCATGTGTGTCAAGGCCATTATTTAAAAGGTGGGTGATATAATACACCTATTTTAAATGGCTTACCTGGCAAAATTCTCTCTTCTAGAGGAAAATTTTCCAAATCTATATTTTCAGCACCTAATATACACTTCTAGCTGGGAATTGCATGGACAGACAGTTCTTATTTATCTTGTCATTATTATTAGCCTTCTAGTAACCTCTACTAGAACACTACATGTCTACATACATCTCAAAACATGGGGCATTCTATGAAGGACCAGGAAAACTGTCTTAACAATAAAAAAGAAAGCCACTTCAAAGAAGCCAATATTCAGAAATCATCAAAGGCTGGAAAACCATACACATGAACAAGTAGATCTATATGTATAAAGTCACTTGACCTGAGACTTTAATTAAAGAGCTGCCATGTCCCTGATGAGCGAGATACAGTGTGTATCACAGTTAGACTGATATAGCTGCAAATTGACAACATTTTCTAGTTATAACTAAGAGACTACTCTAGGGTAGACTTGAGGCCATTGTCAGAGAGGAAGTTTTAAAATAAAAAAGTAAATAAATAAAAGTAAATGGCCACGAGAAGCCAAGGCAAATATCTCGAGGACATGGAGAACTCACTACCCAATGATGAACTATGTGGATGCACACTAGTCCCCTGCATACAGCATCCAGTCTGAGAGAGCCTTAAAGCAGGACTCGAGGATATTTTGAAAACTGCATATGCATAATAAATCCAAAATAAGAGGAAAACAGAGTAGCAACTCTCAACAATTGTGTTGACCAATATTCATTTGTAGAGTTAACAAAGCTCAAATAGTTAAAAAAAAAAACTAAAAACAAAAACTAAATAAAAAAATAAAATAAAATAAAAGCTCAAATAGGCCACAGGTCATTGAAAGAGGGCAGACATGAGACCTGGATTTTCACCAAGCCCTCCAACAGATTTTGACACAAAGAGAAATTTAAAGATCATGCATATACAGTGCTGGTTCTCAAAGCTGGCTCCCATTGGAAGCTAAGTATTATTGATTCTGACAGGCATTAGGAAACGTGCCTGTAGCCCCAGCACTGATAAGGCTAATTGCCATGAGTTTGAAGCTAGCCTGAACTATGTAGCAAATCTCTTCCATCTCTCTTTCCTCATATCCTGATCTGTCTCTGTCTGTCTGTCTGATTTCCTCTCCCCACTGACTCCTTTCCTCCCTTTGTGTGTGTGTGTGTGTGTGTGTGTGTGTGTGTGTGTGTATGTTTGTGTGTATCAAATCCCCCTAAAAAAATAAAATTTAACTGGCTTGAATATACTTGGGCATCCAGATTTTAAAGGTCCCCAGAGGCTAAGAAGCATTGAGTATAAAGAAGAGTTGGTATCCCCAAAGAACTATAAAGAAGAGTTGATTTCTCCTAAGAACTGATCTCTATATGTTTAAAATCCAGTCAACCTGAATCCAAAACCCTTGTTCCTATTTCCCTTGTATAAAGATGGAATCCATAAGTTGGCAGGTTCCTCAATGAGTCATGGGACCCTGAAAAGAATGAAAGCCATTGTTCTTGTCTTCTACCCCCTGGATGCAAAGTGACAATCAACCATGTCGCCAGGTGTTGTCAAGTGTCCGAGAGGGCAGGAATCAGTGCTCCCAGAGACACCACACACGGATAGCACAAAAGCAAGTTCTTAGATGTTCAACAGCTTGCTCAGGGACACAAGACTAGTAATTCACAGTGGTGAAGAGGGGAGAAAAAGAAGATGCATGTAAACTTATACATGCACACATGCACACATGCACACACAGCTCAAGGAGACAGCAATTTTTCTATCCTAAGGAAAAGTGAGATTTGCCTTTCTTACCCTTCTTTGAAAGAGGAAAATGAACGTAAATAAAAACTTGAAGCCAATTGCCTCAAATGTGCTCTTTATCAAGTATTATTTTTCAGTCACAAGATACAGGAAATGGGGGTTTACTTTAGCTTTCTTTATTGCATCTGTTTGCTTATTTGTTTGTTTGTTTATCTTGAGACTGGGTCTCTCATTTCCCACACTGGCTTCTAACTTGCTATGCACTCAAGGATGACCTTGGCCTTCCAATCTGCTGCCTCTCTCTCCCACTGACTGGGAGTGCAGATATGCACCACCACACCCAGACTGTGCAGTGGTAGGTGTCAAGCCCAGGGCTTCATGCATCTTATGCCAACACTTTAAAAACTGAGCTACACCTCCCAGCCCTACATAGTGTCGTGGCTACAGACCCACATTGTTGTCATGCCAGGATAGTCGCTCCCATGACAGCCATGTCTCCTCCATACAAATAGCTGATGCTTACAGATAACATTTGGCTCAACTATCCATGTTAACATGATTAGACATCATTTTACTCAAAGTAAGTGAATTAGAAATTACTCATGATACTACATGTGTACAAAAGTAAGTGACAAGATTGAAGAGGATTTAAATCTGTCAAGGTGAGCAATGTTATCGTAGGTGAAAAATTAACACTGCCACTGGAATCGGAGCTGGTTTTGGGTTACCACAGAGTAGCTTTGGATGTGACCCACAAAGCAGGCCACATTTTTCCTTTGAGTTGCCTCCATGAAGTGATCTTTCCATGTGGGTCACAGACTTGTGTTACAGACAAACCTTTCCTATCATGTTCTCTCATCTCTGTCTGCGGATTATTTTGATACTTTCCGGAAAGGCTCAAAGACATCTAATAAGCAAAGAAGCCAACATGCAGGTACCAGAATGTCTTTGCCAAAGACAACAAAAGCAAAAGAGAATTTTAAGTAGAAGAGAGTATCAACCCTTAACAACAGGAGCCTGAGGAGAAGCAGAAGTGAAATGTCCCCCACCACCTTACCTTGTGAGAAAGTAAGAAAAAAGTCCTTGGAAACAAAGACAGTAATGATTTTGTAATTCAAAAAAACTGGAAAAGCCAGGCCTGAGATCTCCAACAGCCATGTTCTCTCCCACAGTGTACCTCCCTTCTCTGAGCCTGGGTTGTACTCCCTGTCCACGGAGATGACAGAGGCACGGCGAAACTAAGGTGGGTCTATGTATGTCAGCATCCTAGCACAATGGCTTACATTTACAAGTTATTCTCTCATCTTCATTTTCTTTCTTCTTTTTCCACTCCCACCCTAAGAAAATAGAAGTCAAGGGAAAGGGGTGTGTTGGGGGTTTTTGTCAGCTTTCCTGCCTGTCCCTGCAGTATCTGCTCCAGAGGACATGAATGCTGGTCTAAAATTAGACCTTCCGCTGGGTTAATAACAGATCTAAACAGTTATTCCATCTCTGTCTTCAAAACCAGTACAGGATCATCCTGTTCTAGTGGCAGTGGCCTGTACTTAAGCCAGCATCCATCCTAACAGGACTGATCAAGCATTAGGCAGAAACATCCAAATTCTGAATCAGGTGAGTCAGGGCAAAGAAGAGGACAGATGAAACCTTAGGCCAAAGAGAAAAGAGCCTGGGGCTCTCCAACTGTAAATATTCTAGAGAATAATCTAGAGACTCCTATTCCTGATATGTAACTTTCAGGGCTTAAAATAACTTCAAATTTTATAAAGCTGTGACCCAATCATTTTTTCTTCAGTAAGAAAATTGGTATCTAGAGATTTATGTTCTGCCTGAAGTCGGTACAGTTAGAACCTTCTTTAAGAATGTTTGGCCTCTGAAAAGGAGCTCCATTCTTTGGCAAAGCTTTATTTTGTGAAGAGTCATCAGTGCTGATTAAACTGAATCATCGTGTTTCTAAGGACAGGGAGGCAGCTGAGTACTTAGAGATGCTGTGTCATCCTGAATCATATCATTCCACCAAGCAAAGTCGGAACTGTACTTCTAAACAGGAGGAATCACACAAAGCATCCCCAACAACTTTTCAGTAATAAATGCATGGGCACGCAAAGGAACACAAGTGTCGTGACATGTCATCCAAACAAAGGCATTCAGAAATGAACCACTAATAAGGTAAAGGTTTAGGGCATTTGTTCAGGTGGGTTGACACAGAGACAAGTGGCTGGGCACAACTCATGGTTGTGGAGGCCATGGAGAAGGAACTGCTAGCTAGGAAGAGTACAATAATTGACTCCTCTCCATCTTCTGCTGGTGCTCCCATCAGTCAAGCCCTTTGGGAAATAGAAAACACAGGATTTCAGTAATGCAGACTGCACCAATCAATGTGATAAAGAATGGTGGAAATGGATAATACAGCACATAGCAACAGTTTACAGTGAGAATTAACCAGAGTGTGCTAACCTTGATGTCTTCAAGCCTAGAGACACCCTAGATACACAATTTTGGAGGGTCCTTGTCTGGTGGAACCTCAGAGACCACAGAGACTACCTAGAGCACTAGTCTGCAGCTATAGAGAGAGTCAGGAAAGGGGCTGTCACTGAAGCAGGAATAGCAATAAGCCAGAGGCATAATAGCCAGAGAGACTGTGCTTCAGAGATGTGGCCAGGAAGCAACCTGCTAGAAATGAGGTCCTCCTGCAGAGTAATCCTCCCACTCACCAACTATGATGAATAAAAAGCTGTGTACAATGGGGAATCGGGAGATTTGTCTAAGGGCAATCACGGAGATTGCCAACAGCAGAGAGCAAAAAGAGAACAGGACACAGGTATTCTCTGTTGGGTCTGAGTCTACCCAGCCTACCCACACCTACCCTCTGCCAGTCTACGCACAATTAGATGATCATAGATGATCTGCAATTGCAGAAGCTCTGTCTGCCAGCAGATTAGATGCTGCCTCAATCCATTTTAGAGCTCAGTCTCTCTCCTGGCTTCTTCTCCCATGTACCAGAGTGATTCCTGCTGACTTCTGTGGTACCATGACTCAGCTCGACTAATGTAAGTTCCAGTTTCTAGGACTGTTCTCTTCTGGTTTCTAATCTGGACCATGGGCCTCAAGTATGCCTTTCCATCATAAGCCAAACACAACACTTGAAGTCACCTAGAAATGCATAATAAGCAGTGAGTGTCTGCGACTCCTATAATGACTATAGCATGTGCTATGGACTGGCTATTTTTATATTCAAAAAAAAATGATATGCCAACTGCAAATCTCCAATATGATGGCGTTTGAAGGTGGTAACGTTTATGAGGAAATGGAATAATGAACATGTATCTCTTATGAATGACATTAGCAACAGTGAATAATGTCAATGCCATTAATATTATTCTGTCATTAGATGGCAGATCTATAGACAGTGTGAAATGAACAGTAAGAAAGGACCTCCTCATGCCCAGGTGTACCATATTCTCTGTTATGCTGAGGCAGGAAGAAAGAAACTTTACATCAAACCACTTTGACATCAGGAAAGCAATTAAATGCCTTATTTTCAAAACTTAAAGAGCTCTCCTCCTGTGATTAAGAAAGAGATGAACAGGAAAATCATGCAAACATGCTATGGAAGGTGACCTGAACTCAAATTTGGTGGGTGCAAAGACTGAGGAATGATGGTGGACAGACACCCTGAGTTCCATCAAGAGGATCTTAAGCTCAAGAAAGATTATCCACTAAGGACACCCACATTTTAAAACACAATTTTAAACAACAAGAAACAGAAAAAAATAAAAAGCTTTAAGATATATTCATTCCAATGGATATATAAATCACTACAGAAGCACACAAAAATATAAGAGCAATTCAACGTGATACCTGCAAAAGCCCATGACTCTCCAGTACTAGTAACTAGAATGCCAGCTAACAAGAATCAATGAACCAGTCTTAAAATTGTCTGACAACTTTCAAAATGATTCAAACGTTCAAACAAGCAAGGAAGTAAGGTTTTCAGTTCTGAATCTAGATACGAAAGTCAGCAATGCAGATGAGAAAGGTAACAAAGAAGGCGAAACATTCAACAACATAGAAGAAAATTTCAGCAAGGAAATAGATTGTGATAAAAATAACAAATGGACATGGCAGAAATAAAAATATTAGTCAAATAAAAAACAAAGTGGGTCAACAGACAAGATAAAGCAGAAGAGAGTGACGGTGAGAGCACACAAGGCACAGGAACTGTTACATGCAGACACAAAGTTAGCAGGCATAGTCACAGCTTACTGGAGCTCTGAGATAAGATGAAGAGATTAAAAAACTAAGACTCTCTGGGGCAGAATGAACTGAAATAAAAACTAAAGTCATAGGGAAACTACTCAGTGAAATTGTAGCAGAAATTACCCAAAGCCTAGGAAAGATTCTAATATTCAACTACCAGGGGCTCTTAATCTTTTACATTTATTTGCATATTTATTTGTGTGTGTGCACACATGTATGTACTCATGCACACACATGTGCACATGTGCATGCCAAAGCAGATGCACATCACAGCTCATAGGAAGCAAGAGGGAAACTTGCAGAAGTCAGTTTTCTCTTTCTATCATAAGGGAAACTTCCCCCAAGACATTAAAATATTAAAACTGAAGGCTGATTTGATGATTCAGAGGTTAATAGCACTTTCCGTTCTTCCAGAGAACTGAGATATGATTCCCAGCACCCACAGAGCAGCTCACAATCATCTGTAACTCCAGCTCCAGGGGACCCGAATCCTTTCTGGCATCGGAAGGCACTAGACATGGATATGGTACACAGACCATATGCAAAAAGAACATAATGCTCATATACATATTTTAACTAACTAATGTTAAAGCTGCAGAAGAAAGCATTAAAAGTAATTTTTATAAAAAGCCAAATTACATAAGCAAACTCATTAAAATATCATCAGACTTCTAGGAAGAATTCTTAACATCCACAACAGCATAGAATAATGTATTTCAGGCCTTGGAAATAAGTAACTGTCAACCAAAATTATTATATACAACAAAGCTATCCTTAAATGGGTGGGTATATAGAGACTTTCTAAGATCAGCACAGATGAAAGCAATTCATGGCTACCAGCATTACAGAAGGTCTTGAAACAATTCAATGCCCCTCAAAGACAGTCATTAAACAAGAACACAGGATAGAATAAACCTCATGAAAGAACAGTGTAACAGATGAGAACTAGGAAATGATCCACTTTTCCACCTCAGTGAAACACTTGGTCTTTAACATTAGTAAGGGACAAAGAAAAGAACAAATACCCTATGAACCAAGCAGGAGAAGAACCCCAAAAAATTACAGCACTCACCAAATGCTTCCCAACAGCGTCCTTAAATAGCAATTATTTCCATTCTCTAAGAGATGTAGACTAGCTCACTGGATCAAAATTTAAGGTCCAAGACCTTGCTACTCACAAAAGAAACATCTCAGTGGTAAAGACTCACACAGATGGAAAAACAAAGGATTAGAAAAGACGTACCAAGAAGACTGAGGCAGAAAACAGGAAGGTGTAGCTACTCTTACAGTTAAAAAAAAAAAGCCAATTTTGAGCCAAAACTAGCCAAAAAACATTAAGAAAGTCACTGTGTACTAGTAAAAGTTACAATGTTTCAGGATGAATTAATTATACATGATATATACATATATGTGTATGTATATATACACACACACAAATCATAGTGTAGCTAATTTAATTTTTAAAATATCCCTGGAAATAAATGGAAAGAGATTCACACATAATAAGAATA
Organism: Apodemus sylvaticus; assembly: GCF_947179515.1. Lineage (NCBI taxonomy): Eukaryota > Metazoa > Chordata > Mammalia > Rodentia > Muridae > Apodemus > Apodemus sylvaticus. Next base: position 36,362,639 of record NC_067472.1, read on the forward strand.
ACTTCAATACCACCCCATTCTCATCAATACATACATTGTCCTGACAAAATCAACAAATAAGCTTCAGACTTAAACCATCTTACAGAGCAAATGGACTCAGCAGACATCTTTAGACTATTTCACCAAAAGTGATAGAATATACACTCTTCTCAGTATGCTATGGAACCTACTCCAAAATACTCCACATGCTGGTCAGAAGTCCAGTATTAATAAATAATAAGAATGAAATAATTTTCTATACTTAATTAGATCATAATGGAATAAAGTATGGGACAATGACAACCCTATAAAACATGTGGAAATTGGATCGTATACTCCAGATTGGCTAGACAAGTCACTGAGGAAATCATAGAGAAAGTAAAAACATTCCAAGGATCAAATTAAAGTAAAATTACAACCAAATAGAACCTTTGGGATGCTGCAGGGGTGATTTTTAAAGAGATCAGCATGACTATGAGACCCTATATCAAAAATTCAGACAAATCTCAAGCAGCCTAACGATGCTCCACAAGGCCTTGAAAACACAAGGAAAACAAGCCAAATGAGTAGCTGGAAATAATTAATAAAGATCAGGGCAGAGATGAATGCCATGGAGACTGAAAAGAACAAATGAGACCAACTGTGGCTCCTCTGGAAATAAAGCCAAGATGGACAAACCCTTAGCCAAACTAATAATACATACTAACACGAAAGGGATGACAGTATAAAAGATGCTAACAAAACCAGAGGGCTGTTAAAAGGCAAGAGATAAACTCCTTGACACACATAACATGCCAAAGTAAGTTCTAAGTAACTCAAGCAGACCTGAGAATCCATGGACTTGAAGCAGTGGTGGAGAACTCAGAGGGCCCATGAGATGACTGACTCAGTGGTAATTGGATGTCCAACTATGCCTGACAACCTGAGTTTGATCCTTGGGACCCACATGAGAGAAGCAATTCCTGCAAGTTGTTCTATGACTTCCATTCCAATTGACAAATAAGTCAATAAATGTAATAATAATTTTTTTAAAAAAATAATATGGTCTTTTCACATTAAGTCCAGGACCTGACTCATCATTATATGAATATTTGAAGTTTCTGGGTGTGGGTACACAACTATTACATAAAGCCCACACTCAAGACAAGAAGATTGGGAGTTCAAGACCAACACAGGCGACACAGGAAAAACTTGTCTGAAAAATCAAATAAGCAAAACAAGTAAGAGACTTGAATTCTAAGGCAAGCCGACTTACTATTTTCAAAACTTGGGCCAGTCAATAAGCCCCGCCCCCAGTCTCTGGCTCATTCTGTGTGAAACTGGAAATGAAGCCCACAGAACACTGGGTGTTGGATACAGACCTGCAAACAGTGTGACAGCCCTGCCCCTTCCCCTTTCTTTGATGAAGTAACCAATGAAAATCCAGCTTCTTAAGACTGATAGCTTCCATCTTAAAGGTACTTTGCCCATGATTACCTCAGAAAGATTCAGGTAAAATTAGTGGTAGATGATTAGGGTATAATCACAGTAAGGATTGAATGAAGAAAATGGCCAAGCAGTCATTCTGTGCTGCCCATAGGCTCCCCCAAATCTGACATCTTTCAGTGTGTATTTCTTTACGTAGCCTTGTTTTGACATGTTCTCACCGTCACATGGTGCCTCCTCACCTAGGGGGTCTCTCCTAGAAGGTGAAATCCTCCCATGTGTGTCTTTTTTTTTTTTGAGATTTAGTTTGTGTATGTGTATGAGGGTATTTGTATTATGTGTATGAGTTTCTGCCTGCATGTGTATTTACATACTGTGTGCATGCCTGGTGTCTGTGGAACCCAGAATAGGGGGTAAGATTCCCCTTAAAACTGCAAGTCAAGATAGTGGAGCCACTATTTTGGATACTGAGACCGAACCTGAATCCTCTACAAGAGCAGCAAACACTCTCGACCACTGAGCCCTCTCTCCATCCCTTCTGTGTCTTTCTGGAAGACTGGTTAGTAGTCTGATCATGAAAGAGACTCTTAGATGTGAAAAGTTTCACCTAACCTGAAAGTTTCAAGTTTACCTCTCATCTGTGATACCTACCAATGCTATTTTTAAATTACTTGCTGAGCTGCTGTATTTGAAAGCTCTGAAATTATCCTAAAATATTTCTGGAAAAGAGTTAAGTTATATATTGAGAACTTTTCAATTAAATCTGTGATTCTTTGCCTCCCAAATCCTTTCAAAGTTGAAGTAATTAAAGTTAATGAAATAATCTGTACCAAAAAATTAGAATCTATTTAACATTTAATGGTGCCGTCCAAGAAAGGCACAAAGGAGTCCCTTTGCTGCTCGGATGGACTCAAGGAGTTGATTCTTCCTCTTGAATCTGGGAAAGCAGAAATGGTACAGTCCCAGCACAGAAGCTTGGGTTGACAGAGAACGCAGCAGAGTGTGATGCTGCCTAGAACAGGGCAGCGGCTAAGGAACGACAGCTGCAGAGCCTTGTTCTCAAAGGGCACCGGGGTTAACAAGTCAGGCAAACTGATGGCATCTTGTAGGACACGGTGGACAGCATCAAAGTGGTCTCTGTAAATCATCTGCTAAAGACTCCCCTTGAAGCTGCTTCAAAGGCAGGAGCTCAGCCCAGGAGTGATGGCCGTAAGCCAAATCACCTCATCAAGGCCTTACCTCCTAACACTGCCACACTGGCAACCACTCAGTTTTGGGGTGAGCGCATTCAAGTTGTAAGCACTATGGAGATAGGTACTGCTTTGGATAGCTCGTGTCTTAAAGCCTGCTGTGTAATTTGTATTCCTTCCTTCAAACAGGCATTCCAAGTGTGCTTACATTGGTGGAGATACAGATAACCTTCATCAAGCATTAATAGTAATGACAATAATATTAGACCTCAGAGTTTATGAGCATTTGTTTAGACAGATTCTGTTTTGAGTGTCTATCTCATTTAGCACTGTGTAGCCAAAGTGAGTATTATTCTTATTTAGGGAAAGAAAAGTAGAACTTGGTGAGCTTTAAGCACTTTTCTAGATACTTGCACAATGGTTAATTTCCTTTTTAAATTTAATATTTACATGTCTGTGTGTGCACACACGAGCATGCTGTGTGGGTGCGAAAGTGTGTGCATGCATGTACATGCATGTATACATGCCATGGCATACATGAAGAGGTCAGAGGACAACTCTGGATTTGGTTTTCTCCTTCCACCTTTATATGGGTTTCAGCTTATTAGTTTTGGGAGTCATCTCCCTATACTCATGGTGGTTATGATCAATTGTCTGCTCTCTTGAGTTGAGAAGCACACAGGATATCAAACAAAGTACACCTGATTATGACTAGACGGGTATTTCCAAAGAGAATTATCTAAGATGGCAGAGGCCTGTGTGAGCAGAGCCATCCTGTATGCTGGTGGCCTGTGTGGAATAAACACAAAGAAGGCTCAGAACACAGGCGATCTTACCTCTGCTCTCTGGCCGCCAAGAAGTGAGCTTCACTCGACCCCACCCTGCCCCCACTCCGTGATGGACCAACATCTTGAAACCATGATACAACATAAGTAAGCCCTCCTTTTAGGTTATTCTTTAGAACGTTTTCTCACAGCCAGGAGGCCTCACACACACACACACACACACACACACACACACACATACACACATACACACACACACACACACACACACACATTTAAATGGGGCAAAAACAGGATTTGAATTCATGTGTGCTCAGACCACGGAGCAGACTCCTGGACTTCATCTGAAGGTGCCATTAACATTGCCAGCTCTTCGCCTGCACCCTTAAGCCTCAAATGATTGAAGCCAGGCAGCAACTGCCTGCCAAGCCTTGGGAGAATTTTCTCCCCATGGTACTTGTCTCTTTCTGGGGTCATTCCATTCACAGCAGCACCTTCCTTTGATTTTGTAAGAGAAGGCTGCAGAAAAGCATTAGTTGAATGCACCCAATGAAAGCTTGGGGCGGGGAGGCTGGGGAAGCAAACCTCGCTCCGCTCCTGTTGTGGAGATGAACTGTAGTACCAAAGGTTCCAGATGTACAGCGATGTACAGCTCTAGACTCTCAATGCCATCATCTCCCTTTTCCTCAAGACAGGACAATTTCCAAATTAGATGTCGAATGACTGGTAGAATCCCAAATCATCTTTAAAACATGAGAATCAATCGGCCAATATAGCTAGGAAGTAGGTAATTTATATGTCACATGGGAACTGTTTAGGTAACTGGGGCAGATTTGTTTCATTTTAGTGAGAGACGCTATGCAAATGCAGTCCATTTTTCCTAGTCATGTATCCTAGTTACAGTTCTAAGTGGCCTGACAATCAGTGCTAGGTTTTGTGCTTCTCAAAAGTAGCTTTTCTAAGACGAGATTAGAATTTCCTAATTCCTCTGTTAATCTCTTTGAAGCTTCCAAAATTAGAGTTGATAAAACTGAAATGATTGTATGGAAATCATACAATTTTATTTTAAACCTCTGCAAGGAGCACAGTCAGTACTCTTGAATTACTTTTCTATTCTTCTCATATTGCTAGCTTAATAGAGCTGCCAATTACCATTCAAGTTGCATTTGAAATATACTGATGCTTTTATAGAAAGGTGGTAACTTTTGATTTGTTGTTTGAAAATGTTATGATTCCCCTCAGTGTATAGTATAATGTATGAGGCCATGGTTCCAAGTTTCCGCTGGCTTTCACTAGCTTCCGCACTCACTTCCTCAAACCTCAACTAAATGTTTAAAATCACTTCTGTGCTGCCTTCAAATGCCCACCAACAGATGACAGCATTTTTAAGTCATTTTCTACCATCTATGACAGCCCCAGCACTTCTGTTTACCATCAGCAGCTCTGATGTACATCTATTTATTGCCTCTTCTCTGAATGGAAAACCTCATTCAACACCAAGTCCAGACATGACCATAGTACCTGTATGCGTGTAGTAACCTGAAGTTGTTTCTGATCCTGACTACCTGACCAGTGCTCAATTTATAACTATCAAACTCAAGCAAAGCTTGAGATACAAAATGGGGATGATCTATGGAGACTGGCTGAATTCTCCAGATCCTCCTGAAGTAAAAGTGCATTTCTTCATAACATGTAAGGTCATGAAGGTTGGTTTGTTTGTTTGTTTGTTTTATGGGTGTGTTTTTTTTTTAACTTCATTTTTGGTGAGCCTTGGGGAAGATGGATAAGATCTCTTGAAAACCAAGCTAGCCTTAAATTTAATATGCAGCTAAGGATAACCCATGCCCCTATATCCACCTTTCCATTGCTGGATATATAGACATGTACTGCCATACTCAGTACTAAGCCATTGGTTCAAGAGGAAGGCATTACTGACGTACTATGAGCAAAGTCTATAAGCAAAAAAAGCCCAGCCTGGAATCAGTAGATAAAGACCTACCTTCTGCTGTAGAAGAATCACCAGTAGCTCAATAAGTCAGAAAGCAGAGTCAATAACCTAAAATGCCCCAGGAACCCAGAAATGCCACCATATTACAGATGAGAAGGACTCCATCAACTGCCTTTAAAATAAGGCTTTAAAGACCCTACCTGACCGTCCCAAGCATCAAAGTGTACCAAGCCTTTCACATACACAGCCTGTGCAGGAACTATCTTGGGTCTAAGATTTTTAAATATGAGTAATCTGGATTAGAACAACTCCCCAGTATCTTTATAGAACAACAATGTGTGTCCAACACCAACCCACCAGACGTAGATGGACCAAGTAGCTAATGAACAGACCTGAGGTTAGCATTTCTGTATTGATTCCTATTAACAAATAATAGGGGAACTCAGAGCCTTTTAAATCTGGTGACTAGAGTTAAAAGTTTGCATCTGCCAGCAAACACTCAGATCCAGCTCACTTAGATCCACAGTGATGGTACAAGGTGTTTGCCCAAACCTTGGTAGAAAACCTGCTGGATTCCACATTCTCATTCCAACCTATTTACCTCTCTAACTCAGTTTCTTCCTGAATCAAACAAAAAGTTTGACCTAATCAGGCTTACAGGGGGTGGAGTAAGAATCTTGAGACTTCCTTACCCAAAGAAAGAGAGAACCACAGCTTTTCTGAAATCACAGCCCCATTGTGTGCCTGCACCCCGCTCTGCCAGGTTCCCAGCTTTTCAAGAGCATCCAGAAACTATGCCTGAACATGATGTCTCCTACCTTTTGGAGAACTAGCAACAAGTTATGCTGCTAAAGGAAAAAATAGAAAAGAAATACTGACTTAAACTTCTGGCGTTAAGCAAAAAGGAGCCACAGGGATCAGTCTGGCCTGCCTTCCTCATTCGTAGCTGTTAAAGAGGACTGGCGGCCTGAGAGGAACAAAATTAAATGAAGCCCCACTCACCCAGTATGTAAGAAAACACAGGAGTTCGGTAGAGAAAGGACAGTCTGCCCAGCAAATGGTGCTGAGAATAATTTGCTATTCCTGAGGCAGAAAATAACCCTTTGTTGATATTTCAGAACATGCACTAATTTCAAATGCATATAGACATTGCTGGATTAAAAAACTATGAATTAACAATCATGAAAACCATTGCCATTGCAACTTTGGGGTGAAGCTCAAATAAGTACTCAAAGTTGACAAGGAAATAATAATAATAGTGATAATGATAATAATAATAATAAAATATACCACACGATTTTTAAAAGTTTAAAATGACCTGTAACGAACTAAGAACGTATAAAGTAACCTATAATGAACTAAGCTAGGTGTAGCAGAGCATGCCTTTAATTCTCAGAAGAAGCTCTGTGAACTCAAGGCCAGCCTGGTCTACATAGTGAGTTCCAGGACAGCCAAAGCTACCTTGTGAGACCTTCTCTAAGAAAGGGGTGGGGGACGGACAGGGATGGAGGCAGAGACTCAAGAGAGACTAAAATTCAGGGATTGTCTGGAGGGGCTGAAACAGGATTATCTAAGAGGCATGAAAAGCTTTGGTGCTAAGTACTAATTATCCTGACTACAATAGTGGCTTTTCATCATTGCGTGCTTTATCCAAATGATGGATTTCACAGATGGACACCCTTGCCCAAACAGTTCAAACTAGGCCACAATTTACAGTTTACTATGTCTCATTATGCCTTAAGACTCAGTCATTCAAGACTCGGTCATTCTCATTCTCTCTCTCTCTCTCTCTCCCTCCCTCCATTCCTCCCCCCCTCCCCAAACAATACCCAATTAAAGGCAAAATCTGGCATGCTGGCTTCTATTTCTCAGATTCCATGTTTGAAGGCATCTGGAGTCACTTTCTTTGAAAGCGAGCCAAGCCCACAGCTAACATTCCATTTCTGTAGATAGTGATGTTACAACAGGGATGCTCTAAAAAATACTTGCAGTTGAAAACCTGAGTATATGGAATGCATTAGCATAGATAATTATTAGATGTTTAGCATGTGATGTCATCATTTATTAAACCCAGTTCATTTTCTGCAGACTCTTGCTTCCTTGCTATTCGGCAAAGCCTGCCGGGACTCAAGATGGGCGAAGGTGCAAAACCACCTCTCGTTGCATTCCAGGACAATGAAATCTCAACGTCAAATAAAACAAGGGTTAGTGTAGGAGGTGTCCCTCTCCAAAGGCCTCCCTTCAGTACCGACCCTGAACACTAGTGAGCTTGGAACTTTGTCCACTCGACAACTTCATGGTCATTTTTCTCAGGATGCTACAGAAAGCGCATGGTGGCTTGCATACACCAACAGGGCCATGTCACAGGCTACAGACAGACATACTCACAACCCTGCATGCACAAACTGTCACGGAATATGTACTCTGGGTGAGCACTTAACGGACATAAGAGACGCAGGTGTGCAGGCTTTCCTATTTTCCTTGTATAAATTTCTGGAAATGTGAGTGCCTCTCAAGAATATTGAGCATTTTTCCAGGTTTAAGTAAAAGTGCCCAGGGAACACGGAAAAAAAAAAGTGAATGGTGTCTGCTACCCTCCCCGCCAGCATCGCCTTTCATTGGCCATCAGATAAGCCACAGAGTGATGGGGTTGATGGAACCCAGTTTTGCCAGTACAGGCGTATTTCATGGTAGACTGTTACATGAAAGGGGAGGGGGTTCTGAGGAATGTCATTTGTTGCCTGTCAAAACAATGTGATAAAGAGCTCTACTATTAATGGGTTACCCTCATTTTGCTCAGCTTGATATAGATGGGCTCCCATAAAACCCCGTACTGGAATGTTGTCCATGTGTGAAAGGCCACTGCTTGCAGGCTGTGTGCTTTCTTTTTCCTCTTCAGTCTGTTGTTTTGGAAAATATTGCGGGTAGCCTTAAAAATACAGACGAGACAATTTTCCTTGATCAAATTACCGCCTGTGTAAGTGTTTTCTATACCTTGTTTGTGGACGTCCAGACAAGGGCCTCTCATAAGAAAAGTAAACACCACCTCCCCATAGTTGGTCACAGGCTGCTCCACATTCATTAATCACTGTTGATCTGAAGCTCTCTGAGGCTGTCACTGAACAAGCCATTTGATGGCTGACCATTTCACAGTGTTGATCTCCACCTTTAAATGGATAATTAGGGGGAAAGGCCATTTTCTCCATTAAGAGACATTGAAGAAAACTGACCAACTATATATGTGCTGCTAAGGCAAGCATGAAGCATCTGCACTATAGGCGGAGTTCCTCCAATTTTTACAGGAGGAAATGAACGGTAACTATGAATGCATAATTACAGATGCAGATACTGGGGCAGGCCAGGTGGGAGAGCAGGTAAGGCACTTGCCTCACAAGTATGAGGACCTGAGTTCTGGTCCCTGAACCCCACATAAAAAGCCTTGCATTTAGAGTCCCAGTGCTAAGTAGTCACAGAGGACAAGCCCCTGCAGCTCAGTGACCAGATAGCCTAGACTGGTGGCAAAGTCCAGGACAATATGACACCCTGTCTCAAACAAAATTGGAAGGTGTCTGCGGACTGGCATCCCAGGTTGACTTCTGACCTCCACACTCTTGAGCCTGCATGTGAATCCCCTCCCCCACACATACACATATACACCCACAGACGATGCATGCAAATACACATAGCATGGAATTCAAACCCATAATGAATGTTCGGGACATTTATATTAAAAACATAGCATGACCACCTGATTGTTAAATACAGATTAGCAGAATTGTTAATCCAAGGTGTACTAAATTAAGGAATCTCTCTAACAAGACACTGAAATGGAGACAGGCATTTAATATTCTGGTAAAGAAAATACATTTTGGCTCTTAGAGAAACAAAAAGAAGGTCTAGTATTCGTGTAGCATTTATTATGGGCTAACTGCTACACTCAACTTTTTAATACAACTCATTCGGAGCCCTAGACTAGGCTATGATATTGGTCCTATCTTTACCTCTCTTCTCAGACAGTACTAGAGGGGTAGATCTATAGATGCAGCCCAGAAATGTTGAACTAATGGCTGTCAAAACTTTTCCCCACTGTTCCGTGATTTAGAAGACAGGGACCGTGGGGGTAATAAGACTGCAGAAACTGGTATGATCTTTATTTTCCTGTACCTATAATTGGTAAAATGTCATTACCAGGGGCCTAGTGTACTTACAAAGGCCTCCTGGTAGATGCTCATTGCAGATGTTGTAGAATGTGAATAAGATAGAAACTGTGTGTAGACAGACTATGTGCAGCACACAGGGAAGCTTTCAGGTGTCCACTAATCTAAGACGAGACAGATCGGCACCATTACTAGGACACTCATGGGCTGAGTTTAAGGCCAGCTGCTCTTTTAATACACAGTGTTTGGTTTTGTAATTGTATGTGGATTGTTCTAAAAGTTTCACTGTGATGCTCTGCTACAGTTCTATAGGTACTTAACCTCATTTATAATTTGATTGTACAATTGTGCTAAGAAGTTCCTGCAGTGGAGTTTCAGAAAAATATTGAAAAGTCCCTCAAAGTACTGTAGCAGCACAATTAAAAGAACTTTGAAATGGCAAAGTAATCTATCAAAGCTTCCTTTTTTAAGGACTATTGTTGTTTTAAGTATTTATCATTATTTCTATGTGTATGGGCCAGTGTATACTTGTGTGTGTGTTTATGTAGTATGTACCTGTAGATACCTATATGAGTTTATGTAGACCATGAACATACAGAGACCTGTTTATTTACAGGCAGTTGTGATCTGAAATTTGGGTGCTAGGAATTGAACTCAAGTCCTTTGCAAGAGCAGAAAACACTCTTAACCATTGAGCCATCTTTCCTGCCCCAGAACTGTCACTTTTAATGAATACAGATTTCTTGCTTCTTTAAAAGCAAAACATGAAAAAGCATGACTTGCAAACCTGCGAGACTGGTTTCAAACTTTTATGTGCATTATTTATTCCACTAAGGTCAGTGACCTCCTCAAAATGCAGAAGTGAAAATTTAATTTTATAAATGAACTGTTTCCAAAATGTCCCATTTGGAGTCCCCTGTCTTCTCTATTGGCTTTGGAGTTGACTATGTTTTTCTCCAAGTTCCCATTCCTCCTTTGAGCTCTGCTGTTCTCTCCAGCAGCTGAGACACACTCAGGGGCCATGGGCACCTCCACTTGGGTTGGAGTCATCTGGGGTCATTCTCTCTGTTCTTCTGGGAAAGATGGGGATGGCAGATTAAGCCAGCCTCTGTCTATAGAAGAATCTAGTCTGACGTTTACGACTTCTGGGCTAAAGCAAGCCCAGGGCACAGACCACATGCAGATGTGCAGAGCTCCCAACAAAAGTACAGTTGTTAGAGCAATTCTTATGACAGTGTCCACAAACCCCAGACAGCTTTGCCATCCAAGAAGGTGACAGAAAAAGGCTCTCTAGACAGAGGTTGCCTCCTCCCCTCCCTTCAGCATCTGGTCCATCAGCTCTCTAAGTATTCTGGCGGCAAGAACAGCTCATGACAGCAGCAGGAAGTGTCCGGGAAGCTTCCAGAACTTACCATGAGGCAGGTGAGGTGAGGGAGGGGTCACTGATCCCCCTCCCCCCTCCTGCCAGCTGTGAGTGGTTTCTCTCCACAACCTCCAAGGAGAAGACACAAAGCCTGTGTAAACAATGATTCTTCTGGAAAAGTCAAGCCAAACTGATCTGCATTGCTGGAACAGGGCTCTGTGTTCCTCTGTAGCTATACAAGTGCTGATTAATTGCATAATATTCTGCTTTTAGCTGATGTTGCCTTCCGGGGCCTCAGCCTGAAAGACCCAACAGCTGCTTCACTTGGCTCCAGGCATTTATGACTTTATTCTGAACAAATCTTGAACATTTTCATTCGATTTTCCCCAACTCAACTTTGCAACTCAAAATTTGTTTTAGATTTTACGGTCCTTTCCCAACCCCACCCCCCACCCGTCTTTTTTTTTCCCCCTCTTTTTTTTTTCTTCTTTCCTTCTTCTTCCAGCTGTGGTTTTGGAATTTGAGTAGATTTTAGGCTGAAGCAGATTTTGTGATGCCAAAGAAAGGAAGTTTGCAGATGGTCGGAAGAGGGAATAGCAGAGCAGTTAGGCTGGGGCAGCTCGCTAACTCTCCGTGCCCCTCAGAACAAGTTAAAACCTAATACTAAATAAATATTGAAGTACACAGTAGAGGCAAAATATTCAATAAACATTTGCTGTGAATGGAGGCATTAGGGGAAGCTTAGGCCCCGCCTGAATTCCCATGAAATTTGTAAATATTTCTTTCATTTGTTCTCCATTTACAATTAGTTGCGGTCAGGCTGATCAAAGCCATAAGGGCCCTGCTGCCTGTGAACCCGCATCCCTCACAATGACATCCACAAAGCACAATGAAATATGGAATATCGGGTTTCCACGGATGTATGAACTTGTAAAAAATCTGAAAGAATAGGAGGCTTTTCACACTGGGTAATGTGAAACATTTGGTGCAGATTGGAGGCCTGTGAAAAGGGAAAGAAAGCTCGAGTCCCCAGATGCTGGCCCAAGAATGCACCAGGGGTTTCCATGGGCATCCACAGGCTCCTACCTTGGCAGGAGACCTGGTGCAGAAGCCCCTGATCAGGAAGGAGTGCAAACTCCATGTTCCAACCAGGATGAGTCGGCCAGAGAGCTCTGTGGCCCCGGCCATCCAGGCCATCTCCCACTGTGGGCTCCTGCATTGAAGGGCCACTCTGAGCCCAACTCTAGCAGGCATCCACACCTCTTCCAACTCATCCATTACCAAGCTATTTTCAAGGAGTCAGGTGTTGGAGTTAACTGAGCAAGCACAAATCGTGTGCCACAAAACAACTTTGGGTCAATACACACACACACACACACACACACTCAGGTGGTCTCAAGAGATCTCATAGTTGAGAGACACTGTGACCGTCTCAGTCTGGGATGCGTTTGCAAAATGCTGAAACTGTCCAAAGCCACATTTCTCAGTGTTTGCTCTGTTATTGGGCAACACAAAGCAGTGCTTGGGTAAGATTAGCTCATATTTTACAAAGTGAACACAGAAGGACATGCCACCATGGAGCCTCACAGACCCCACGGCTCCTTGCCACTACCACCACTCCCTGCTCTTCATTGTTAGCTGAAACTGGACCCTCCATTTTGGCTAAACTGGAGTGTTGTGATTGTTTCCTATGCTTTTTCCAGCCAGGACATCATGGTGGGAGCTGGGTAGGGAACACGGAGGCTTAGCCCAAGTTTGCATTCTTTCACTTCCACGAGTGCTAAAAGGCCGTGAAGCAATGCCTCATCCATTACCTAGGAAACTGAGCAGCCTCCAGCATGGCTAACATCATAAAGATCGTTCCCCAAGGACTTCCACCAAAGCTGGCAATGGCTTCGCGCTCTCCGCTCACTCTGAAAAGGACAACCTATACTCCTCTTCCTACTCAACCCTCGCCTCACCCAAAGAGGCTACCTTCAAACTTTCCTCCTCCCCATAGTTTTGAGGTGGACAAACTTTGTTCAGAATACATTCTAGAACCAAAACAAAGAAGAGAAATGCCAAAACTCACAGACTGGGGAGACAGGGAGTTGAGAAGGTTAAAAATTAGAGGGAAGCTGAGAGAGATGGGCATGAAGGGAGTACAGATAGGGGCTGAAGGCTCAGAGGTAGAGCCACTTGCCAAGCTTCCATAGGCCTCTCAAGAAGAAGACTATGAGGAAAAGAGAGAAAAGAAGAAGGAAGGAGGGAAATGGGAACGAGAAGGCAAAGAAGGAGAAGAGAGAAAGGGGAAAGGAAGGAGCAAGGAGAAGAAAGAAGGGGAGAAGAGCATGTAGAGGAGAAGACAAAGGAGAATGAAAAGGAGGAACTGAGCCAACACCTTCTCCACCCCCTGCCCCTCCTGTCCTCTGCCCTCACTCACTCAGTACAAGCACTAGAGGAAGATCCAGTAGCCTGTACAAACAGCAGATGACCTCGGTGGTGCAGAGAGGTCACCTTTGAACTGAGAGCCACTGTGCGACGCCAAGTTCTTCTTTCAGGGGAAGTTTGCCAAAGGCTCCAAAGACAGTGGCCAGAAGGAAGAAAGGCTGGCAGCTCTCCGGGCTCCCGAGAATGGGGAGAAGTTATCTCCAGTGCTGGAAATTACCCAGGGACCCCAAAAAGAAGAAAAGGATGTGCCCTGGGGTGGAAGCCTTCAGCCAGAAAGTGCAATCATCCCAACGTCTTCAGATTCCTGGGCAGAGTAGGAGAAGATTTCAAAAGTCAACAGAGTCTCCAAAGGCACATAGATCAAGAAGTCGAATTGCAATCGCACTGCAGTAAACTGCTCACAAACCATTTGAAATGTCAGGAGTTGGGACCAAGTGGATGGGGGCTACTAGCCTGGCAGAGGGGTAAGGGCAACAGAACACCACAGCTGTAGGGTCTGTGAAACAGAAGTGGGGCTTGGTGAATTCAGCCTGCTCAAATGTACACCCTCACCAGGACGTAGGTGATAATAGATCCACTGGGCGTTGTCATCCAGTCCTAGGCAGGCAAGAGAAGTTGCTGTTGTGATGTAGTGTAATGGTTGCAAGCATCTTCCAAGAAAAAAATTATGGACAAACCCTAAAAGTTGTCCATGTTGGTTTCAACTTACTCTTCTTGTAAGAGGACATCACCATGGACTGTTGGTAATGGATGCTGTTTAGTATTCATACCTATATCATATCCCTAAACATATATGCTTAATTTTCTATGATTTATAGTCATGGGATTATATCAAAAGAAATTTTCTTAATACCTTGTTTCAGTAATATGTTCATCTAGTTGGTCCTTGCTTATGCACATAAATACTCCTGTTTGGGATTGTGTAACATTCTAACGTGTGACAATATCATGCATTTTCATTTACAGATATGTGTGCACATATATATGTATATATGTGTGCATATATATGTATGTATGCATGCATGTATGCATATATATGTAACATGTGTGCAGGTGCCACAGATGTCAGAAGAGATTGTTAGATCTTCTAGAGATGAAGTTAACAGGCAGTTAGAAGCTATCTAACATGGGTTCAGAAAACTGGTGTCAGATCCTCTAGAAATTTTTATCTTGGAAAACCTGCTCCAAACTGCTGAGCCCCAATATGTCTTTTTGATATAAAGTAAAATATTTACATATTATATGTAATTAATATATATGATATGTACATATATACATATGTCACATGAGTTCCTCTATCTCCAGATCTCAGTTAGTCCCAAATATTTACCAATAACTGACCACCAATCTGCCATGCAACAGGGAGTCTCTAAAGTCATGTCATTTGTCCATTTTTTCAATCATATTGTTTCCATGGATTGTTGGTAAGCAGTAACTTGTTTATTCAGATAACATTTACTTCTATTGTTGCTGTTTGTTTGGATTGGGTTTGTGGTTATTAAGTCTTGAGACAGTCTCTATGAAGTCCAAACTTGCCTTAAACTCAGCCTGCCTTGACCTCCTGAGTGCTGGAATTATAGGCCTGCACTACACCTAGCTTTGTGGTTCTTTCAGTAACCAGAAATTCCAACTGTAGACTATACCAATCAGTATTTCCTTCTATAAGCCATGCTTGCTTGGTCCTTCCTCACCCTTACGTTATGAGGACACTCATCTATCTAATATCAATACATGTTGTA
The DNA here is from genome assembly GCF_947179515.1 of Apodemus sylvaticus. Taxonomy (NCBI): domain Eukaryota; kingdom Metazoa; phylum Chordata; class Mammalia; order Rodentia; family Muridae; genus Apodemus; species Apodemus sylvaticus. Next base: position 36,377,655 of record NC_067472.1, read on the forward strand.
ATCTTGCCTGTCCATTAGGATCCTTGAAAAACAACCTTTAATTTTTTGCAGGAGTGTACACTCATGTGGAGACCTGAGGTTGAGGACAAACATCTTCTTCCATCCATCTCCACTCACTTACTGAGGCAGGATCTCTGATTGAGCCTGGAGCTTGCTAATCCTGCAAGTTAGCCTACCTAGCCAGATTATGCCAGCAATTCCCTGTCCCTCCCTCCAAAGTATTGGGATTTCATGCAACCACCCTGCCTACTCAGGTTTTTACATAGGTTATGGGTTGCAAACTCACCCTCAACTCTTGAACAATGAGCTCTTTGTCCATTGAATCATCTCTCCAACCCAAAATTTACTTCTTTGTATGAAAACATAGTATCTTTTATTTTCCAGTAGAAAACCAATTTTCTCCATATACTCTGTTTAAAAAATACACCAAATTTCATAAGGGCTCTTAAGAAATGGGCTACTACTATAATCCTTATTTGAAAGTTAGAAAAAATAGACCAAAAAAGAGTAGTTAGTTAACTTCAGACAGCTGACATCCAGGGCAGAACAAACTGCTGCCTGACTTCCATTACAGTGTTTTGCCCTACGTGAAGACTATTTTAAATGTTTTCCATAGCAATGTTTATTTTACTTTTCCCTCCCAGGGAATAATAGTTACTAGACTGTGTGTGCCTTCTGTATTCTTTGACAATGATTTAAAGGTCTTGGAATTTGCATATAAGATATTACATGTAAGCAGCCGGGCAGTGGTGGTGCATGCCTGTAATCCCAGCACTCTGGGAGGCAGAGGCAGGCGGATTTCTGAGTTCGAGGCCAGCCTGGTCTACCGAGTGAGTTCCAGGATAGCCAGGGCTATACAGAGAAACCCTGTCTCGAACCCCCCCCCCCAAAAAGATATTACATGTATTTTGTCAAGGAAGTAGAAAATCACTAAATTTCCTATTGCTTCTTTTAAAAACAAAAAACAAAAAGTGTGCTACATACAGCCAAGGTTTTATAAACTAGTGGTCCTCTTCATTCTTCAGGACCTGATAATATGCAATTGGAGTGAAAACAACAGACTCTAAACAGTACTACCATTATGCTTACTGAAAGAGGTTTTTAAAATGTAATTTTCCCACTATACATTCTATACTGTAAACTTAAGTAGCCCATAAAGCTGAGGGACATGGACCTTGAATCTTCTGTAGCCAGGCAAGGATTCAACTGGAGCTACTGAGACACCAAACCAGCCATAAAACTTTGAATCACAGTTTGTCCTGCCTGCAGAGTATTCTGGGACAAACCCTAGCAAAATCCTCATCAAAAAGACCAGAGAGACTTTGTCCAGCAACTAATGAAAATTTATACAGTGTCTCCTGGCCAAACATTAGGTGGAGCTCCAGGAGTCCTGAAGAGAAGGAAGAGGAGGAGGAAGAGGAGGAGGAGGAGGAAGAGGAGGAGGAGGAGGAGGAGGAGGAGGAGGAGGAGGAGGAGGAGGAGGAGGAGGAGGAGGAAGAGGAGGAGGAGGAGGAATGAGAGAGGTCAAAGAATCACCAGTAAAACAATTCCCACAATCAACTGACTGGGACTCAGGGGGATTCACAGAATCAGGAGCCTGTAGAGGTCTGACCTAGGTCCTCGGCATACATGTTATGGCTGAGTAGTATGGTGTTCTTGTGGGAATACTAACAGTGGAGTGGGGGCTGACTCTTTTGCCTGCTTATGAGACCCTTTGCCTCCTACTAGGTCACCTTGTCCAGTCTTAATGTGATGTGTGTGACTGGTCTTAATTGTAGCTTGTTATGTCATTTATGGCTGATGTCCCTGAGAAGCCTGCTCTTTTCTGAGGGGAGGGGATGGAACTGAGGTATAGAAGAGGTAGAGAGGGGTGGGTCTGGGAGACAGGGGAAGTATATTGGGAGAAGACTTTAGGGAAAGGATGAAGGAGTGACTATGGTCAGAATATATGAGAGAAGAACAAAAAATGTTAAAAAGTACACGTGGAGCAAGGGAACATACATTGATCATGGGTAGAACTGAAAACGTCTACAGCCACTATGAAAATCAGTATGTTATCTCTTCAGCAAGATAAGAATTTGGTCTACATCAAGATCCAAAGGTTACTTCATCCTACCCAAAGGCATTTGCTGAGACACATTCATTGCTTCTCTGTTCATAATAGCCAGAAATTGGAACCAACCTAGATGTTCCTCAACAGAAGAAATGATTAAGAAAAATGTGGTACATTTACATAGTGAAGTATTACTCATCCATTAGAAAAAAATGAAATTTGCAGGTAAATGAATGGAATTTTAAAAGAAAGTTACTCAGGCTGGAGAGATGGCTCAATAGTTAAGAGCACCGACTGCTCTCCCGAAGGTCATGAGTTCAAATCCCAGCAACCATATGGTGGCTCACAACCATCTGTAATGAGATCGGATGCCCTCTTATGGTGTGTCTGAAGACAGTTACAGTGTACTATATATAATAAATAAATAAATAAATCTGTAAAAAGAAAGAAAGAAAGTTACTCAAAGTGAGTTAACCATGACCCAGACAGACAATTGCGATTTGTATTCACTTATATGTGGATATTAGCTGTTAAGTCCACAATAATTAAACTATAATACATAGAACCACAGAGATTAGATATTAAATAAGGGACTTTGGGGAGATATATCTCTCTAAAAAAGGGAAATTGGCTAGTTATAGGCAGTTAGGGCAAGAACAGAAGGATCACGTGTAAAGACAGAGGAAAGAAGGAGAGGAGGGAGGAATATATGAAGAGACTGTTAAAAATAAGGATTATTTGAGAGGTAGTATGGAAAGCTAATGCAGTAGAAACTTCCTAAATTATTTACATATATGAAGGCCATCTAAGTGAAATTGATAAATAATGGGAAGACAGAGTTCCAACTGGGCATCTCTGATCACTAAATGAAGCTTCTAGTATCAGGATTTGAGTCGCTGGTCAAAGGGGAACCCCGAAACAACTCAGGCTCTTGCCAAGACTTTAAATCTCTCCACTGTTGAAGATAACACCTACACAACTCGTTGAACATGGAGAAGTAGAGAAATAGAAGCTTCACATCTACATGCTAGCATTTAGTACTCTACATACTTCCATGAGGTAAACATAAACACCATGTTAGTCACTAATCCTTGGACATATAATGGTGTCCTACCTGCAAAGTATGCTAGTGCAATGGTAGCACAAGGCTTGTGGAAGGAACAAACCTAGAGAGGGGGGGGTAGATGTACATGTAATTGCATATATATGTAATAAATGACTCATACTTTCTGACATACTTAGAGATCAATACCTTGCTAAGGCATAGCCAGAGAAGCTTCCTCCTGTAGCAGATGAGAAGAAAGACCCACAGACATTTTACAGAGAGTCAGAAACCTTGGAACATTCAGCCCTAAAAGGATTGTAGCTCCAACTCCATCCCCTCAGGGCTCAGGGAAGCCCGGGGAAAAGGAGGCATAAAGTGTAGGATGGAGGACACCAAGGAAACAAGCCCTCTAAACCAACACAGTCAACACATATATGAACTCACAGAGACTGAGGCAGCATGCACAAGGCTGCACAGGTTTGTACCAGCCAGGGTCCTAGAACTGAAAAGAGAAGTTGACAAACACTCTCATCTCTATTCTAGAAGCTCTCTCCAGTTGATGACCACTTGCAAATGACAAATTAGTTTCCTCCAAGGAAATCTCACTGGAGAAACAGACTGATCTTAAGGGTAGGCTGTATGCCCAGAAGTAGATGCCAACAGAAAAGGAACTCAATGGCATCTTTGGAGGTTCCTTGTCTCAAAATGTTGTAGGACTAGTCCTGCTTTGTTTTGTTTGGTTTGGTTTGGTTTGGTTTGGTTTGGTTTGGTTTGGTTTGGTTTTTAATTCATATGTTTTTCTCCTCCCTTTACCCTGCATATATATTGTGGCTTCCAGTTCAGTGTCTTTATGAAATTCCTATGTTTGCAAATAAGTGGGTCTCTGTTTCTTGTACCTTTTCTCAGGCTCTTTTCCTCTTGTTTGTTTATTTGTTTTGTCCAATTCTGATGTGTTAGTTTTTGTAACCAACACCGAATAACTCCAATCATGTGCATATATTTTATCTTGTTATTTTGTTTTACCTTGTATACCTTATCTTTTTATAGCAGGTTGGGTACTTTGAAGAAAACAGTTGATAGAGGTTATAGTTCCTCAGGATGTCATTATTACCCTTGAGAGAGGGATAAACAAGAAAGACATCAGCCACCATAACCCTAGCAGGACTCAGCTGCTTGGAGCGCCAGCATTGGGAAGATGTATTTCTAGACCCTATTCCTAGAGCATAGGCTTTGAGGTCCTAAATAAAAGCTCAAGATATTTACCAGGTTCCCTCCTCTTTACAATTTTTAGAAATTATAATATAAATACCTTTCCTTTCCTTCCACCAAACTCTCCCATATACTTCTCCTTGTTCTCTTCCAAATTCATGGCCTCTTTTTTCATTAATTGCTATTATATGCATTTGTGTATATGAATATATGTATATGTGTATACATGAATATACATATGAATATATATGAATATACATAAATATGTTTATGTATCTATTTCTAAATATACCTTGCTTCAGTCTGGATAATGCTACCCTTACACATGTTTTCAGGGCTAATCATTTCGTATTAGATAACAAATTGGTGTATCTTCCCTGGGGAAGACTGTTTCTTCCACTCTCAGCTTTTCTCATTTTTTCTTTGTGTAGGGTTGAAGCCTTGTGGGATTTTCCCCATCCACATCAACATATCTACTTGTGTCTTCCTAGTTTAGTTCACAATTTAGAGTCATGTTGATGAAACTTTCTGAGAATAGCTCCTGGTGTTACTTGGAGATAATCTCACAGCAAACTCCTGACCTTCTGGATTTTCCCATCTTCCTGCCCCATCGAGGGCATTGCCTCTATAGCGTTGAGACCACTAAAGCTTCAGACAACTTCAAGAACTCCCAGTGAAAAACAATCCTCAAATCTTCAACAGATTCCTCTCATGGCTCCTTTTCAATTCCAGATCTCAGTTCTGAAAGTTCCCATTACCTACAGAGAGAGCACTTTGACCTCTAAGCGGCTGCTTTCAGTTCTATGTCCAGCTTTTCTATGAGGCTTGGTCTGGAACTGGTCACCTGGCACTTGATATGAGAGTCTGGCACTTCTATCCTGATATAAATGCTATGTCTTAATAAATATTTTCAACTGTAGTGGGTGCACAGATTGCTGAATAGTTCATTAATTTTTATATGGGCATAGTTACCTAACTCTTCAGATTTCCAGCCACATGTTTATGAATTCATTGGGATTTCCTTATAGAACCTGACTTTGTGTATTCTACATGGGTTATAATTCTCTTTCTTCCTTTCTCATGTCTATATAAGTTAACTTTCTTTTCCTCTCATCATGATTGGGAACGTCAACACAAATAATTGGAGTGGTGATAAGATAGCATTGTCTCATTTATAATCTGAAGGGTGGTGCTCTTGACCACATTCCTTGAAGTTAAAGTATATTACAAAACTATTTCATCAAAATAGCAAGGTACTAGCACACAAACAGATGTTACAAATGTCTGATAAGAAGGTAGCAAGAAGCTGGGTGTGATGGTGCACACCTTCAAGCCCAGCACTCTGGAGGCAAAGGCAGGAGGAACTTGTTGAGTTCTTCCAGCCTGGTCTACAGAATGTGTTTCAGGACAGCTAGGGATACAGAATAAAATGACATACTGAAAAAAAAAAAAAACAAAATAAAACAAAACACAGTGAGTGCTTAAAGTAGTGCATGATGAGAAAATAAACTAACCCAAGTTCGGTTTTGGGCTTTGGTTTTGCTTGCCTTTTAAGCAAAAGACTAGTCTCAAAAGATATACAAACAGCCAAAAAGTTAAACAGGTTTATTATCTAAAATATATAAAGAGCTCAGAAAACTTGGACATCAACAAACCAATTTAAAAATGGGGTATAGAACTAAAGAGAATTCTCAACAGACGACTCTCTAATGGCTGGGAAGCACTTAAAGAAATTTTAAGTGCTCACCATCCTTAGTCATCAGGGCGATGCAAATCAAAATGACTCTGAAGTTCCACCTTACACCCATCAGAATGGCTAAGATCCAAAACTCAAGAGATAGCTCATGCTGGCAAGGATGTAGAACAAGGGGACAATCCTCCATTGCTGGTGGGAGGGCAAACTTGTACAAGCACCTTGGAAATAAATTCTTGGATCCTCAGAAAATTGGGAATAGTTCTACCTCAAGGCCCAGCTGTATCACTCCTGGGCATATACCCAAAGGACCCTCCACCATATTACAAGGACACATGCTTCAACTGTGTTCAGACCAGCTTTATTTATAATAGGCAGAAACTGGAAACAACTTAGTTATCCCTCATCCAAAGGATGGATAAATAAAATGTGATACACTTACAAATGAAATATTACTCAGCTATTAAAAATAATAACATCATGAAATTTTCAGGCAAACGGATAGAACTAGAAAAGGTCATCCTGAGTGAGGTAACCTAGATTCAAGAGGACATGAATGGTGTGTACTCACCGATGAGTGGATATTAGCCACTAAGTACAGGATAATCATGTTATAATCCACAGACCCAACAAGTCAAATAACTAGGAAGGCCCAAGGGAGAATGCTTTAATCTCACCCAGAAGGGGAAATAAAATAGAGATCAGAAGTGGAGAGAGGAAGGGAGGGAACTGGATGGGAGAGGGGGAAGAAAGGGGAATGGGAGGGATCAAGTGTGGGAGGATGGTTGGAGAGAGAATTAGGAGAGAGAACTGAAATTGGTATGGGGGCATCTCTGGGATGAGCTAGAAATATAGGACAGTGGAAACTTCCAGGAATCTATGAGGATGACCCTGAAATGGCTACCTCCTGTAACCAGGTAAGGCTTCCAATGGAGGGATGGGGACACCAACCCAGCAACAAAACCTTCGACCCATAATTTTTCCTGCCTACAGGATGTGCAGGGATAAAGAGAAAGCATGCATTGAGGGAATGGCCAACCAATGACTGGCCCAGCTTAAGGCCCATGCCATGAGAGACAGAGCCCACCCCTGACACTATTGATGATATTCTGCTGTACGTGCAGACAGTAGCCTAGTATAATTGTCATCTGAGAGGCTACACTCAACAGCTGGAGGAAATAAATGCAGAAACTCATAGCCAAATATTAGGGAAGCCCAAGGAATCGTGTGAAAGAACAGGAGGAAGGATAGAAGCCATAGAAGTTAAGGACACTACAAGAAAACCTACAGAATCAACCAACCTGGGCCCATAGGGGCTCACTTGTGGGTTCCCAAGCCAGAAGAAGGATGGCAGAGAGCTTCCCATAACCTGAACAGCTCTAAGCAAGTACTGCAGGAGTGGGACCAAATCAGGCTAGGGGCTAGTCAACTGCAGAAAGACATCCATCATTGTGATAAAGCCTGTTAGGCTTCTGTTTCCCCCATCAGAGAACTGGCTTCTCAGAAATGATGTGACTGGCAATCTGCTAATCTAATTGGCTTAGTATACTTAGAAGCCCATGAGCCCATTCAACACCTCCTCCCTAGTCCTCCCACTCCTCACTCCAACAGGCTGCTGGGTGGTTTATACTCTTATACCTGCCATACTTGCTGAAGCCCAAGCTCCTGGTCCCCAGCTCCTCTGCATTCTGAGACCTGATGCACAATGGCCTATTGTGGGCATGGGACTCACACTCACTGAGAATGAGCCACTAACCAGAGAACATACAATGGACATAACCAGAGAACATACTAGGCCCCCTACATATATGTAACAGCTGTGCTGCTTGGTCTTCATGTGGGACCGCTATCAGCAGGAGCAGGGGCTGTTTCTGATTCTGTTTGCATGACTGGGCTTTGAATCCCATGCCCCTAACTGGGCTGATTTTGTCTAGCCTCAAAAGAAGATGTACCTAGTCCTAATGCAACTTGGTACGCCAAGATGGGCTGATGTTCATGGGAGGTTGCCCCTTCTGTGAAGAGAAAGGGAGGGTTGGGGAGGACAGTGAGTGGAAGGGACTGGAAGGAGAAGAAGGAGGGAAAGCTGCAATTGCGATGTAAAATTAATTAATTAATCATTTAATTAATGAAAAATAAGTTAAAATATAAACTGAGCCAACAAGACGGTTCAGAAGGCGATGCCTGGCAACCTGAGATCATGCTTTAAGTCCACTTAATAGGTAGAAGGAAAAAACTGACTCTACGAAAGATGTTCTCCTCCCTGTTGTGCAGCTGCTGTGGAATGTTCACACACATGTGCACACACAATTTCAATGTTAAAAAATTTACCAATGTCATTAACCGTGAAGGAAATGTAAATTAAAAACACAATTATACATCACCTTACATCTGTTAGAATGACTACACCAAGAAACGCAAAAATAATGAAATGTAAGAGAAAATGAGGACAAAAGGAAATGCCTCTCATTTTTATTATTACATCGGTTATTATTACATTGAAGAAACATTCTAGTCAACTGTGAAGTCAACTAGGTGTTGCAAGTGCAGTCATTAGACAGATCCTTGCATGCATGCATACATATCTGACCAAGTACAACTACCCTGGATAGACTTGTGACTTGGCAGATTCCTGTCTACCCTAGAACCTTAAGATTTCAGAGAAATGGAAAGGAGTTGTCCTCCTCTTCACATGAAAGTTTGCTGTCCCTATGCCTGAGCACTGGCTATTTTGAATTCCACCACAATGCCCCTGGCATACACAGCTTCCTCCACAATCGACCTAATTTTGTATGATCCTTTTCACTAGCAACAACTATCATTTGGCTTCTGTGGAGCATGTAAAGATGCTTGATTTTATTTAGAGTTGTTAATAGTATCTTTAGTTAGGGAGAAAGAAAGGCATGAGATCTTCATTGGGAGAGCCCAGGAGTCTTTAAGGAAAGTGGGAATCACAGCCATAGTCACTTAACCAGTCTGATCTTAGTCAGTGACTGGATTCCTCAGAACTTCATTTTCCTTATTAGGAAAGTTCTACCCATTGTGCCTACCCTCATAGAGCCATTACATGTTGCATGAGGAGTTCATAAAGTCTCCAGAGACTACCTAACTCTGGATTTAACACCTAAATCAGAAGCCTAAATGAATCCTACCTGATCCTATAGATTTTTTCTTCTAACAGAGACCAATAGCAGAGAGTGCATATGCCCTGTGTCTCATAAAAGTCTGAACCACACTGTTGGATTTTCCCATTACCATGCTACTATTCTTCCCAACCAAACAATAAACAAATGAATAAACAAAGAGAAAAGTTTTCCCCATAAAAGAAAGGTCTCCTCTGTCTTCCATTTATGCCAACACGAGTCAGGAATCACCTCACAAATGTCACTCTCCTTTACAGTTTCATTTCTCCTTTTCAGTCACAGCAGAGACTGCAGGAGCAGTTATACCTGCTCTGCTTTTGGAAGTAAATGATGAGGAGAGCCAGAGGGCGTGAGGTGGGAGGGCAGATAGAGGCAGGAAGGAGCAGTCCTATGCTACTACTCAATCCAGAGGATTCAGGACGAGTGTGCAGTGCATTGTGAACTCCTTGACCAAGGCCTGGCTTGCTGTAGCCAATGCCATTAGACAACCAAACACATCATCAAGCAAGTTAAAGCACAACACACACACACACACACACACATACACACTCATCCCAACTCCTGGGGGGGGGGGGGAGTTCAAATGCATAGGATCTATGAAGAATAGAAGACTTAGAGTCATTAGAAGGCCACAGTTTTGTTACCTGCACAGAACCTTGTATGTAGTTGCAGGTGTAGAGCAAGGGAAGAGGAAGCCATTTGTAAGTTCTTTCATGAAAAAACAATGTTTCAGTTACATTTTATCAACAAAGTCCTTAATAAGATCCATAAACACACTCACTTTAACAAAAAATGAAGCCAGTTGGGACTTCTCCTCTATCCAGGTCATTTTGGTGCATTCAGCCAAACAGGCTTCTCATGCCAAGGCTCCTGTGAGAACCTCAGTGTCTGTCAGTGCAGATAAATGTGGATTATGGTGAGGCGGTGCTGAGCCCTGGCTGTCTAAATTCATGTAGCTGCCTCATACTTTTCTAAGCCAAAACTCAGATCCTTAGGTTTGACAAGTACATATTTTTATTTTGGGGGGAAAAAAGTTAGATTTAAAAATAAATAATTAACTTCTTCATGGACTGGTACTCCGCCCCCTCCTTCCACAGACACGTGCACGTTCATGTAAAAGATCAAATGGCCTGACTACTTACCAAAAGTAACAGCAGTTATCAACAGTAACTTTGCCTTGGTTGCTGGGTGCATGTTGCCTACTGTAATCATCCCTAGAGTTTGCTATAATGGCTCTAGACACAGCCTTTTGGTGGGACTGTCACACTAAGGGGCAGGGCAGGTCACAGGCTTCCCCTTCTCTTGGCCTGAAGACTCTGTAGAGGGCTGGGGCTCTGAGCCAGGATCTCAGCTCCTGAGAATTTGACAGATTAGGAGATGGGCTAACGGAGTCCTGGAGAGGGTTCAAAGGTATATTTAGGACTGATAAGAGAGAGGGAAAATTCCATAAACCCCAGATCCAGAAGTTGAGAAAAGAGAAGATGGGTGGAGGGAATCTTCTGCAAGATAAAGAAACAACCTGAGTGAGGGGTACTTCAAACAGAAACATTCTGCAGTTTCCAGAAATTTAAAATAGTCACATCTTAGCGATTCCAGTTAGGATGCTGTCCTATTACCTAACCTTCTAGATCCAATACACTTTTTAAGTAGTATGTATGCTAGCTGAACAAATACCAGGAATTTTCATGAGCTCATCCTTCAGCAAAGCTGTCAGCCATTGGTGAAGAAGATACACTCACATCACTAGAGGGGAAGAGCCTGAGAACCTTTCCTGCAAAACTGACTTGAGTTCAGTTGGTGGTGGCAGAGCGGGGGGGGGGGGGGGGGGGGGGGAGGGGGGAGGGGGAGGGAGGGAATACTGCAAATTTTCTGTGAGATTTTGTTTAGTGAACAGGACAATGCATTCCCTGAAAACTTCTTTCCCTGCCCTGATCAATACTAAAGACACATTGTGTCATGTTAGTACATTATAATCCCTATTTAAAAATCAAATTTCAGAGATTATGGGAAGATATGGGCAGATACCCACCAGGGGCAATCCCTAGAAAAACAACAGGGTGAGAAAAACACACTCGACCATAATGCTTTCTGGCTTTACCTTTAACAGTCCCTTGCTACCTCCTGAGTCCTCTCTTGCAAATGCCAGAGATCTTTGCACATATGCAGCCTCCAAGCATGACCCCGTTGTCACCTGGAGCCGAACGAATCAGTTTATTGAGAAGAGGTGGGAAATGTGATGGAATTGTGACATCTGGAAGGTATTTGAGAACAATAGGAACCAGGACCCTGACACCCCACAAATACAGCGGTGGAGGTGGTTGATGTATATAGACGTAAGCCACAAGACTGCAAGGAACTATAACCTGAGCCTGGAGCCACAGGATTGTACGATAGAGGCTAGGCAGTTCCAGAATGAAGATTTCTAATAATGAACTCCAAATTTTCAAATCAACCTTTAACTTAAAAAATCTAATTCATTAATTTAGGGTAGCTTTTAAATGTACAAAGATAATAAAGCAAACCAACCAATATTCTTTGTTGTATAGAAAGCACATCAGAGATTAGAAACAGATAAAAACCTAATTTTTGCTTTTGGAAGAGTGGCAGATAAGGATGACGTTTGGAGCCTCTGGCAGGCCCCCATAAGTGAATCACAGCAGTGGCCCTTGGGAATTTTAGAACAAGGCCCTGCTATCCTATAAAAATAACTCTTTCCACTGAGAGACAGCCCTGGTTGATGTTTGTCCTTTGGTGGAAACCAAGCAGCAGACCATGAGCCTCCAAGTTACCATGTGGCATAAGATATCTGCCATGGGCTATGTGTTATTTCATCTACTGAGTCATAAAGTTAGGTACAACAGCAGTCCCTCATAAAACAAGTGATACTTAGGTGTTCTGGCCCAAATAGATCCTAAAGGGACAAAAAAGTAACAACAAGAAGTTGCCTAAATGCTGGTAGTTTCTGTTTCTGTACAGTGCCCTTGGTTTCCAAGAAAGTGCTTAAGGCTCATGAGGTGTGGCCAATAATTATCTGCTTGGGAAATAGAAAACTATAGGCCAGTTTACAGATGGTGCGTTATGCAAGTATCACCAAGAAATGACAGCTGCAGTCCCACAGCTCCTTTCTGGGACAACAGAGGACAGTGATGAAAGGGCAATCTTCACAGTGACTGTGTATTTTTTTCTGAGAAGGAAAACAGCCAGATTTATGACTGCATACTGGCTTACGGAAGATAGCCAATGATTTGGATGGATGGCTGCAGGTTTGGAAGGGTCGTACTTGCAAAACTGGTAAGAAAGGCATATGGGGAAAGAGCGTGTAGATAGATATCTAAAAACTGGCAAAATATATCATGATATTTGTGTGTCATGTAAGTGCTCTCCAAAACCATGACCTCAGCAGAGAATTTTAATAATCTAGTAGATAAGATGATCTGTTCTCTGGATAGCAACTAACCTCTTTTCTTAGTCATCCCTGGGCTCATGAACAAAGCAACCAAGGTGGGAAGGACAGAGTCATGCACAAGCTCAACAACATGGACTTCTAACCACAAAGGCTGACCTGGCTGGCCGATGCTGACTGACAACCTGCCATCAGCAGAGACCAATCCTGAGCTTAGATATGACACATTGCTGGGTGACCAGCCAATGTTCGCTTGACTACATTGGACCACTTTGATCAATCACATAAAAGGCAGAATTTTGCCGTTCCTGGAATAAGATACTTGTTCTGGGTCCGGATCTGCCTTCCCTGAATGCAATGTTTCTGCCAAAATGGCCATCTATGAAGTTATTGTAGAAAAGCTTGTTCACAATCATGGTTTTCTACATAACATTGTTTCTGACCAAGGAACTCAATTCAAAACCATAGAAGTGTGTCAGTGGGTTCGTGGACATGGAATTTGTTTCTTTTACAATCCTAAGGCAGCTGGGATGAAATGGTCTTTTATAAACAACATTATAGTGGCCTGGAATAGTAGGACAAGGGTCCATAGAAAGCTTTAAAATACACTCGGCACTATTATTTTTACCTATGTAAGCTCCTCTGTTTTCTGATCCAAAACAAAGGAATAATCAGTGCTTACAATATTGGCCCTTGATACAATGTAAGCCCATTTACCAACAAGCAGCATGCAGCAAACATTCAATAGATGCTATAGGTGTGCAATGTATATGCTCTCCTATGTCTGCCTATTCTCCTATCAGCCATGATTTTGACCCTCTAGGTACCAAAAGCATTGTATTTGATCAGTTATACTTATAAATTCCTGGATATTGAATCCTGCAAGCCATGATAGCTTTTGAAGGCAGACAAAACTAATCTCAGAATTAAAGTTTAACCATCACAAAGACTTCAAAGATTACCTTCAGCCTATCTGCATTATCTTAAGATCGATGTTAATATATTTCATTTCTAGAGTTGTAAATAATAAATGATTGGTTAAAGGACACTCAATGATACCTGCCACACAAGTCAGCTTTTCTGCTTACAGTTTTCTCCAGCTATTACTATTCAGGCCATTCATAATGGAGCGGTTGTCTTATTACAGGGTCGTTGGGGATGTGTAATGGAAGAGAATCCTGCCACACATGGTTTGCTTTTAGGTGCTCGGTTGTTTCTTATATCACATCTTCAGATTAGACCAAGATAGAGAACCCTGTATCTATAGGAATCTTGTGTAAAGGTAACTTTGATGTCACTGCTAAACTGACAGTGTTTCCAACTCTTCGGTCATTTTCCATGCTGTTGATGAAGTAAGAATTGCATGTGAGGATCTGCTGTGGTGAAGCACATCTGGTCATATCCATGACTACATGAAGAACACTTAGTAATGTGGTGTAATACATCAGCACCAGAATCCAATCAGGGACAAGATTGGCCCCTATTAGGGTATGTAGAACAGAAAAGCCAAGAAAAGACCAACTCAGAAAAACAAATACATGTTTAGTTGCACATGACTTTGTGCATATAAATCAGGTCACAGAGCTAAACTTCACTCAACAACAATGAAAGTTGTTCTACCACATACACACACAAAAACCAAAAAGTACTAATTACATTTCTATTCTCTGAATCATCCACATGGATAAATCCAGACAAACTTCCTTGATGTCAAACTGTTAGGCAGCTTTCAAAGCCAATTGGCCGGTCCCTCTCCATTCTCCTAACAAAGACATCAATGTCAGAAGGATGTGAAAAGCATCCAGCATTTCAATGAGAAAAGATTCTCTTTTGCCTAAGTAAAACAGATGTTTAATGCCTACGCCTACATATGCTGCCTAGTTTTATGTTAGGCTGGAGCTATCTCAGAGATAGATTTGAGAACCTGCCTCTATAAAATTGGGCTGAAGGCAAACCTGTAGGGCATTTTCTTAAGTAATACTTACTGGGGGAGGGGCCAGCCCATTGTGAGTGGTACCATCCCTGGGCTGCTGGTCCTGGATGCTATAAGAAAGCAGGCTGAACAAGCCACATGAAGCAAGCTAGTAAGCATCCCTCCTTCATGGTTTCTACATCAGCTCTTGCCTCCAAGCTCCTGCTCTGCCTGAGTCCCTGCCCTGACTTCATTCAATGACAGACTGTTATATAAAACCGTAAGTAAAATAAATCCTTCCCTCCCTAACTTGCTTTTGGTCATGATGTTTCAACACAGCAATAACCTAAGCCACCATGCTTAAAAATACTAATGATTAAATACAAAATTAATGATTCATAAAAAATATGAATGATTAAAACCAATGATATAACCATCCCTTTACAGTAATATAATCCTAGTATAACAAAACCTAGAGTATCCATACAGCCAGTGGCCAGATGCCTCATTGTTCTTTGAGGCCATTTAAAATAAATGGAGGGGAAATCAGTTATTATCTTTACACTCATAGATGAATATGTCATTCAGCCCTTATCAGAGAAGACTCCCTTTTAGTAGATGGTGACCCACCCCAAAATCCATAAGTAGTCAACATGTAGAGAGTAAGAGACTGGAAGGTCCAGTCCCAAGTGGAATGTCTATATCACAGTCATTCTTTCCAAGGCTCAGGGACCATCATGGAAGGGGAAAGAGGATAGAATTTATGAGCCAGAGATGGTGATGACCACCATAAAATGGTGATTTCTGAATGTGAGAAGATTTCTACACAGAGTAACATGCATCAGCTGAGACTGCATACACAAGACCTATACAAGGTCAAGTCAGACAAAAATCCAAGGATGGGTGTGGGAGGGAACACAAAGTTCCATCCTAAGGAGCTCTTGGCAACTGATGCCTGCTAGGGAAGAGAGAGTCCATTTAGTTCAGGGATGCAGTCCCTGAAAGGACACTCGTGCTGCAGGAAATGTCCCTACACATGGTGGCATCACTAAGTGAACTCAGAAGGTGTGTGTGTGTGTGTGTGTGTGTGTGTGTGTGAGAGAGAGAGAGAGAGAGAGAGAGAGAGAGAGAGAGAGAGAGAGAATATGAAGAAGTTGAGAGAAGGAGGGAATAGAGGAGGATTCGGAGGGGAGAAAGTGAGTAAGTGGATGAGGTGAGCTAGGCTTGATGATTTATTTACTTTATTAAAACATAAAAATTAAATTGAAGACATTTTCAGGAATTCAGAGTGGAAAATGCAAGAATGGAAAGTGTTTGTAGGCTGTCACTGTAGCTGAGACAAAGTCTTTCATCTGGAGACCCCGGGCTGTTGCCTCTCTTCCTTCCACTCACTCACACTGCTCTAAGGGTCATGATCCCCTCCCCCATCTCTGCGCCTCTTCTCCTGCACTCCCACTTCAGTGCTCATCCCTCTTGCCACTGCTCCTGATTCCCAAATTCATATTTATAGTATTTCCTCTTCTCTTCTTCCACTACCCCTCTCCATTCTAAGTATCCACGTTTCCAATATAAATTATTTCAAAGGGCTCCTAACCGTCTACTCTTTTGTGGTCTCTGTACCACATATTCACCACATGTCCATAGCCAGGTTTGTCTTTCTAATGCTGTGTCACAATTCCTGTGTAAATTATTCTGGTTATTCTCTATCCATTCACTGAGAAGAAAAGAGTCAAAATCACCGTGTCCCCATCTTCACCCAGAAGCTTCCAGTTTTATTTCCCATGGCTCCATTTCTCATGCCTTGTTTTTAGCCAAATGACTTTTCCCCTATCCACTTAGCACTGGTGACATCATGCAAGCCTCTATTCATGGTGTTCCTTTCCTGTCAGAATGGCTTCCTGTCCCAAAATGCACTGCTCCAACCACAGCCTTTCCCAGACCAATCCAAGCTACTCCTTCCATGAAACCTCTCCAAGAATGCAGTAATCTTCAAATATTGCACTTTGTACAGAACCGATTGCTTCCTTAAACTATAGCTATGTGCAGAGCTTATCTGTTCTGTTGGATTGTTAGCCTGCCCTGACAGAAAAACATACTTAGGTGCATGTAATCTCAGTTCTAAGGAGTGTGAGTCAGGAAGATCTTCAGATACTATCGCAAGATAGTTGCATACATAATGGCTCTCAGGAGCATTTGTTATTGAATAAATAGCAAATGGAATTATAAATTATGATAAACTTTTGTGATATACAGTATGGCAGGGAACTGCTTAAGCAAGGGTCAAGTTGCAACCACATGGCACAGCTGAGGAAGAAAGGATGCTCGAGTAAATAATGAACATGACACTAAAGGCCATAGTGACTTTAGCAAATCAATCTAGCCTCGGGCGACCTCAGTATTTTTATCTGCATCACTTACTTTACAAAGCTGTGGTGAGGATTACAAGGGCAAGTTTTTCTGAGTTGGATTTAGAAATAAGTAAGTGTCCAACAAATGTTAAGTGCTGGTGGTGTCAATGACTTCTTTGCTGAGAATCTCCTCTTGGTTCTGTAAGCCAACTCTAGTGTGATGGATCCTCAGGTGAGTTATAGATAAGAGTTGCAGATGTCTAGACTCCATGGTGAGAAAAAAGTCTCTTCCCATCAGAAGTAAGCCAAATGCACTCTGAGCTATAGGAGACCTAGAGCAAAGCCAAGTTCAGCCTGGACTAGAACTGCCCCAATATACAGTAGGTAGTTCAGTATTCTGCATTCATTTTTCTCTACTGGTCTGGTAGTTTAAAAGAGGATTTATTGATGGTGTCCCTTAAAATTCATTTCACTTTTACTCTTAATTGTAGATCATGTAAAAATAGCCTATCATATATTATCCACATACTTGGAACATAATAGTCACTAATGATGCTGTTCTCCACCTGCCAAAAATATGAGCTGTTAGATCCTTTCCACATCTTCTTGTAACTTTTCCACTTTTGCTTGTGGAGGGGATGTTTTCAATGACTTCTTTTCCTATTGGTCTCAGATTTCAGTTTCTTAATGCCTGGAAACTAGAAAGCTACCCCCTGTGAATTATGTAGCAAGAAGTTTTTCATAAATTCTTTCTTCTTATTATTAAGGGCATCTTGATACACAGAAATACAGAAATGCCTGTCTGCTCACAGCCAAGCTGCAGAGGTGGTAGGGAAGAAATACAAACATCCATAGGAACGATCCTGCTTTCCCCTGGCCTTCTATATACTGCCAGCAATCTACAGGTAATCCCGAAAGGCTCGAATCAGTCATTAGTGGTGCCAACAAAAATGAGAGCTTCTAAAAATCAAAGGAAATCTATTTATTTACATATTGATTGACTGGCTGATTGATTGGTTGATTGATTGATTGATTGACTGATTGACTGATTGATTGATGGGCTGGGTTAGGATCTAACTATATAACTTTGGCTGCCCTGACTCATAATTTAGAACATCCTGGCCCCAAACTCACAGAGATCTACCTGCCTCTACTTCGGATGCTAGGATTAAAGGCTTGCACCACCTAGTACAGGCCTTTATTTACTTTAAGAAACATTTCTGTGAGTTCAACGCCAGCCTGGTCTACAAAGTAAGTTCTACATGCTAAGAATAAGATGAATGAGCTTTGTGAAGAAGCTAGATAAATTTAATTCATAATTCCAAACCAGCTGAACCCAGTTTCTCTAAACTCTGATTTCTTTTCTTTCAAGCATACTAATTGGAGGGCAGCTAATTCCTAAGAATATTGTAGGGCTCGAATTAAATAAGGATGTTTCCTTACAGAGTAGCATTATACAAATGCTTTTGCTATTATTTTGCACCAACGTAAATGACCTTTGGAGTGTCTGCTGTTGGATACCATCTTGCTGATAATTCCTTATCAGCCTCCACAAGTGTACTCTGCTCCCCTCCATGAAAATAGCTAATCTGTACATATTACCAACAGTAAAATATAAGAAACCACTCAACAAGTTTTGTGTTTATTTTTAAAAGTACCACAACCTTTCATTGCATAGTCAGAAACAGGATGATCACATGTTCAAGCAATTTTATGTCTGAAAGCACAACCTACTGGATGGCGAATAGATCACATTTGCATAAGCTCATCACTTGCTCCCTTTTCTTCCCCATCACCTCCTAGACTATTGTAAAGGGACATAAGTTGAATAGAATATCCATAACTTCACAACTAAATGCTATCAGTGTGGCTGGCAGATCTTACAGGTCTCCAATTTGTAGCTAAGAACCCCAGGGTTCACAGGTCAAATATAGCCAACAATATAGTAACACTACAGGGAAGGACAGGATAAGCCTGCACAGACTCTAACAGTCCAATAACCAGAGCCCACCTCCTCTGTCATTGAACTTGTGACCTGTAACGAGTAAGCAACTGACAGGCTTGCAGGACTAACTACTGGAATGGTGCTATCCAGTATCGTCTCTCCACTGTATTTTTCAGTACCCATAAAGTAGTCTCATTCCCCTAATCTTGTGCCCTGCTATATATGCACATTCGAATCAAAGGTGATTGAGTTTTAGTCACATAAACCATGGCTTGATAACCCTGAAAATGAATTTCTAAGTCTCCCTTTCTTCTCCCTCTTCCCTTCCTTCTCCCATCTCTCTGACACTCACCCTCATCCTCTCTTTCATCTTGGTTATTTGTCCTGGTCTTAAAGTACCTCAGAGGCATTCCCATTACCAACCATATCCTATTTAAAAAGATGAATATCGTTAGATGAAATACTATCTGAGACTGCTTAGTTAGCCAACTGCCACTTTAGAGTCATTCAGCATAAAAACCATTAAGATGATCATAGCAGACAAGGACCCTCACTTTCACAGTCCAGGCCCACACCACACACCCCTATCCCACCAGAATCTAGGACTCTTGATCGAAATTCACAGTCTTAAGCAAATGACAGGCTGTGCTATGTAGAAGTTCTAGTAGAACTTCTACTCTGCCATTACTGGGCATCCAAGCAAGCATGTGCACACATTACCATCTCTTGACTTCATGGTTCCTACATCTATCGCAGAGACAGGCATGTCACCTTGTCAACAAATGTTAAAGAGATTGAATTGACTTGTATAAGCCATTTAAAGCAACCATAGCAAGCTGTGTATTGATTTAAATTGAGTTCTTTAATTTCCTATATTGAATACTTTTATTGCAAATTTAAATCAAAATCAGGCATACATATTATCCTACATTTTCTGATACCCTGGGCCACCTAGCTGTCTCTAACTTTATTCACATAATCAGAACCTGTGGTATTTGAATAGGGCTTTTTAAAGGTCCACTTTTATCTCGTGATGATATTAAATCTTTATTTGTTAAAAGGACACCAGTTAAGGACAATTCTAGCCTCAGCCAAGCTTGTAGGAGGATGTAATAGTGAGGTTGTGATTAAAACCTTTTGGGAAAGCATGAACACATGATAACCAGCTATGATACTTTTCCACATTTTTATAATATCTAAAATATGTTCGGATATCCAGAACTGATCCCACAACTTGATTTATTCACAAGTCCCCTGAAATGCTTAATAAGTACAATATGGTACAATGAAAATCATGCTTATTACTGCTATTGGGTTGGTAATTCTCCAAGATGAAATCATACTTTTCAGGTTATAAATATACATTTTATTGTTGATTTTATGCTGCATTTTGAAATACTGCTTCTCTGCTTTCATATTTTCAGGACCTTACAAGGGCACCATAAATCAGCTATAAACTGGAGGAATGCTAATTGATATCAGGTGATTTCAAAATGAAGGATAAGTTAAACTCGTTGTGTGTTTCATGAATTCCAGTTAGTGTGGACCTCTTTCAAAACCAAGACATGCCAAGAATTCATCTTCCAAGCTTAATTAAGTAAATGTTTACATGTTAGATTATTTTAGAGGACTTAAAGAAGGCATGTGTACAACCCAGCTCCAATGCCAAGTGTATAAAGGATACAAAGATGCATCATATCTGACACGTGATCATGGGATCCAGTGTCTTCTTAGGAAAACAAAGAAAGTTGTATTTCCTATAATTTTATCCTAATAATTGTTATAGCTTTTTTTGGCAGTTTTTCTTGCTTTCCTGATAAAATCCACAGTGTCTTTGTGCTGTTTGGAATTTTGGGTGTAGATCAACAGACATCATGAGAGAGACAAAATTAACTATTTTCCAAACATTTTAGTGCAAAAGCAATCAGGTATTTTTGGTTGTTTGGAGGCAACTGGCAACAGTTTATGTGGTGCTTTAACCCATGATCCCAGTGGCAACCTACACAGGGGGAAAAAGATTAAACTTTATAAATAGTGATGCCTAGTATCTGGGAAGGGTGAATGACAGGGAGGGTGGGAGAAGACGGAGGAGTCAGTACAATGCCTGCTATATGTGTGTTTGAAAGTTACACAGCAAGTCCCATTACTCATATACAAATCAGGGTGTTATAAAAATCTTACTAGTTGTAAATTAATCTCCCCCAAAATACTATAGCAACACTTCACAAATCTATACTAATAATAGAAGAATTATGGTCTACTAATGTGTATATACACATAAAACAGCCAGTTAGGAAACTCTTATGACTGTTTAATAAGAGAATATATTTTGAGAAGGTAACTAAAAAATTCAAAACAAGTTGCTGTGAAGTCTATATTTTGCCCAAAGGAAAAATCTATGGAGTGATCTGATATATAAATTAATGTAATATGTAAATTCTAGTACTAGTACTAGAACATATTTAAGAAAAATCCTACGGCTGAATCAGTGCTAGCACTAACAATCTTAGAAGTCAGTCCAAACCCCTACCTTTGAAAGGTGAAAACCGGGGACTAGAAATTTAAGACTAAATAAAAATGGAAGTTGTTTTGCAGCAAATCAAGAACAATAAATGAAGTTTCTTGTTCCTACAGAGCAAACCACTTGTTTTCCACTGACCTGATGGGAGTGGGGACCCTCCATGTGCCCCTTGCCACCTTTCCCTTTCCAAGAGTGACAACTGAACATTGGACTTGGGGAAGGGGGCAGGATCAGGTGTGAGAGGAGACAGGAGATGGTCAGGAAATTGAACAGAGCTCTGTAGCAATGGAGGATGGGGAACAGGGACAGCCAACAGAAAGTCCCAGGCACCAGGAAAGCAAGAGGCTCCCAGGACACAATGGGGATTGACACTAGCTGAAATACCCAACAAAGGGGAGAGAGAACCTCTAGAAACCATATGGAGAGGTTAGGCATAGTTGAGGGACGGGGCCACCCACCCTTCTCAAAAATTTTAATCCAAAATTGCTCCTGTCTAAAGGAAATACAAGGACAAAGAATGGAGGAGAGACTGAAGGAAAGGCCATCCAGAGACTACCCCACCTGGGGATTCATCCCATGTGTAGCCACCAAACCCAGTCACTATTGTTGATATCAAGAAGGGCTTGCTGACAGGAGCCTGATTGATACAGCTGTCTCCTGAGAGATTCTGCCAGAGCCTGCCCAATACAGATACAGATGCTCTCAGCCAACCATCGGACTGAGCATGGAGACCCCTATGGAGGAGTTAGGGGAAGGACTGAATGAGCTGAAGGGGTTTGCAACACCATAGGAAGAACAATAATATCAACCAACCAGATCTAGAGCTCCCAGGGACTAAACCACCAATCAAAGAGTACACATAGACAGACCCGTGGCTCCAGCTGCATATGTAGCAGAGAAAGGCCTTATCCGGCATCAATGAGAGGGGAGGCCCCTAGCCCTGTGAAGGCTTGATGCCCCAGGATAGGAGAATGCTAGGGCGATGAGGCGGGAGTGGGTGGGTGGATGAGCACCCTCATAGCAGCAGGCAGAGGGGGTGGGATAGGGGGTTTGTGGAGGGAAAACCAGGAAGGAGGATAACATTTGAAATGTAAATAAATAAAATAACCAATAAAATTAAAAAAAAAACTATTTCTCACTATGGTCATTTCACTAGCCACTTGCAACACATCTCCATCTCATTAGCAGAAGATCTCCTAAGAAAACTGTGACTCCCCCCGCCCTCATTTGGCCTTTTTAAAGTTATTGATTTTTATGTGTATAGGTGTTTTGCCTGCATGCATGTTTATGTGACTTGTCTTTACCTGCTGCCCAAGGAGAAAAGAAGGAATTGTCATTGCCCATTTCTAGAAATACAGACAGTTAGTTGTAATATACCATGTGGGTGCTGAGAACTGAAATTGGATCCCCTGGAAGAGAAGCCAATGAGTGTTCTGAAACACTGAACTGTCTCTCCAGGCCTCTTATTTGCCATCTTTTAGGTTGTTGAGAGAAATAAATGCCAAAAAAGGAGATTGAAAAATGCTATTGTTTTTCTTCAATGAATTATGTATTTACTATGATATAACATGATCAATTACTACTTGGACCTTATTCTTCTTCAATGTCATTTGTCTTTGCTACATTGCTTATTGCTATCATGAAAGACTCTTATAAAGCAACTTACAGAAGGGCTTCTTTGCTGACAGCTTGAGGGTACATCACAGCATAGAAGTCAAGGCAACTGGAGCTTGAAGCTGCCAGTCATATTCTATCCAGCTCATGAAGGAGAAAGAGAATAAATGTTGGCGTTCATCTCACTGCCTCCTTTTTAGTATTTTAGGGCCCAACTCCAGGGACTAGTACCACTCTCTACTCTTGATCTTTCCACATCAGTTAATCAAATCAAAATAACTCAACACAGGCATAGCCAAAGGCTAATCTAATCTAGATAACCCCTTATAAGTATACCTGGAGGATTGTCTCCTACATAATTTTGTATCCTGTTATATTAACAATTAATAGAGATGATCATAGCTCTCTACTCCTCATCTCCATGTGTTCATGGAAACCAGACAGCATGGATCAGAAAGGCACAAACTGGATCACTCAGTCTCCCAGACATTGAGCACAAACAAGGAGAGGTGGCAATCATGTGTACCTCTCTCAGCTGGGTAACAGCTAGTATAAAGAGTCATAGTGCATAATGTGTAATAGATGTTTTCAAAATAGCTGTTCCAGTCTTATTGTGTTTGATCACTAAGAGAACAGGACAGAAGAGCAGTTGTCTCCAAGAAGGTAAAGAATTGATTCTCATGTTGGTGTTCCTGAGCAAGAAAGACTCACCTCTCAATACTGAAATGTTGGAGAGAGAAAAACAGAGACTGAGAGAGAATGAGGTGGGTAGGAACAGGGAGGATATGGGAAGAGTTGGGGGAGGTGAAAAAAAACATAACCAAAATATATTTTATGGGAACAAAAAGAGTTTTTTTTTTAAATAGTGCAGGTCAAAGAAAACAAAGAATTACATACTCCACTTGAAGCTCACCATGACACACTTGCCACTGAATTCCTTCCTCTGCCTTGAGATGAAAAAGGAATTGTTCTCGTGCTGCAAAGGGAAATGGAGGGTCTGAGAAGCTACAGAACTTACCCCAGTCTCTCAGACCATTCTGACTCCAAAACCCAATTCAGAACTGAGGAAATTAAGATCCGAAGAGATGCAGTATCTTCTAGGGTCACAGGTCAAGCAGTAGGCAGAGCTGAGTCTGGAGTCAGCGACTGTAGTACAGCAGGTTTTGCATAGCTCTTGATTCTCACAGCTTGAAAATTTAGAGATAATACCAAACCAGCACAAGGACCAGTGGAGCATCATGAGTTATGCCAAAGCCAAAGGGCAATATAAACTATAAATATGGCTACCAGTTTGAGTCCAGTCAGCATAGGTGTGCCTGAGCCAATGCATTTATATGGATAGTTCACATTGTGTATCTGTCAGTTTTCTGTGTGGCTGGGATAAATGTTAGATTTTAATAGCTTGAGCTTTTCACTTCCATTTCTAAAGATTATTATTTTGAAAAAAAAACACTATTTTCTTAAGAAATCATCT
Source organism: Apodemus sylvaticus (assembly GCF_947179515.1). Lineage (NCBI taxonomy): Eukaryota > Metazoa > Chordata > Mammalia > Rodentia > Muridae > Apodemus > Apodemus sylvaticus. The sequence goes on from NC_067472.1 coordinate 36,402,012, forward strand.
CCATGCATTACATCAGCAAATAAGGGGGCACACTGTAGCTATCATTCCAAGTAAAGGAGTGATTAAGAAGAAAGTGTTATGTGGAGGTCCTTGATCCATTTGGATTTGAGCTTAGTACAAGGAGACAAGGATGGATCAATTCGCATTCTTCTGCATGCTGACCTCCAGTTGAACCAGCACCATTTGTTGAAAAGGCTATCTTTTTTCCATTGGATGTTTTCAGCCTCTTTGTCGAGGATCAAGTGGCCATAGGTGTGAGGGTTCATTTCTGGATCTTCAATCCTGTTCCATTGATCCTCCTGCCTGTCACTGTACCAATACCATGCAGTTTTTAACACTATTGCTCTGTAGTATTGCTTGAGGTCAGGGATACTGATTCCTCCAGATTTTCTTTTGTTGCTGAGAATAGTTTTAGCTATCCTGGGTTTTTTGTTGTTCCAGATGAATTTGAGAATTGCTCTTTCTAACTCTGGGAAGAATTGAGTTGGGATTTTGATGGGTATTGCATTGAATCTGTATATTGCTTTTGGCAAAATGGCCATTTTAACTATATTGATTCTACTGATCCATGAGCATGGGAGGTTTTCCCATTTTTTGAGGTCTTCTTCCATTTCCTTCTTCAGAGTCTTGAAGTTCTTGTCATACAGATCTTTCACATGTTTGGTAAGAGTCACCCCAAGATACTTTATACTGTTTGTGGCTATTGTGAAGGGGGTCATTTCCCTAATTTCTTTCTCAGCCTGCTTATCCTTTGAGTATAGGAAGGCCACTGATTTGCTTGTGTTGATTTTATAACCTGCCACTTTGCTGAAGTTGTTTATCAGCTGTAGGAGCTCTCTAGTGGAGTTTTTTGGGTCACTTAGGTAGACTATCATGTCGTCTGCAAATAATGATAGTTTGACTTCTTCCTTTCCAATTTGTATCCCTTTGACCTCCTTATGTTGTCGAATTGCCCGAGCTAGTACCTCAAGTACAATATTGAAAAGATAAGTAGAAAGGGGGCAGCCTTGTCTGGTCCCTGATTTCAGTGGGATTGCGTCAAGTTTCTCTCCATTTAGTTTAATCCTGGCTACCGGTTTGCTGTATATTGCTTTTACTATCTTTAGGTATGGGCCTTGAATTCCTGTTCTCTCCAAGACTTTAAGTATGAAAGGATGCTGAATTTTGTCAAATGCTTTTTCAGCATCCAATGAGATGACCATGTGGTTTTGTTCTTTGAGTTTGTTTATGTAGTGGATTGCACTGATGGATTTCCATATATTGAACCAACCCTGCATTCCCGGGATAAAGCCTACTTGATCATGGTGGATGATCGTTTTGATGTGTTCTTGGATTCGGTTGGCAAGAATTTTATTGAGTATTTTTGCATCGATGTTCATAAGGGAAATTGGTCTGAAGTTCTCTTTCTTTGTTGGATCTTTGTGTGGCTTTGGTATCAGCATAATTGTGGCTTCATAGAAGGAATTGGGTAGTGTTCCTTCTGTTTCTAAAGCCAGACACTCTGAAGCTAATAGAAAAGAAACTGGGGAAGACCCTTGGGGACATCGGTACAGGGAGAAAGTTTCTGAACAGAACATCAATAGCGTATGCTCTAAGAGCAATAATTGACAAATGGGACCTCTTAAAATTACAAAGTTTCTGTAAGGCAAAGGACACCATCAAGAGGACAAGTCGGCAACCAACAAATTGGGAAAAGATCTTCACCAATCCTACATCAGATAGAGGGCTAATATCCAATATATATAAAGAATTCAAGAAGTTAGACTCCAGAAAACTGAACAACCCTATTAAAAAATGGGGTACAGAGTTAAACAAAGAATTCTCACCTGAAGAACTTCAGATGGCAGAGAAGCATCTTAAAAAATGCTCAACTTCATTAGTCATTAGGGAAATGCAAATCAAAACAACCCTTAGATTTCATCTTACACCAGTCAGAATGGCTAAGATTAAAAATTCAGGAGACAGCAGGTGTTGGAGAGGGTGTGGAGAAAGAGGAACACTCCTCCACTGCTGGTGGGGTTGCAAATTGGTACAACCACTCTGGAAATCCGTCTGGCGGTTCCTCCGAAAACTGGGTACCTCACTTCCAGAAGATCCTGCTATACCACTCCTGGGCATATACCCAGAGGATTCCCCACCATGTAATAAGGATACATGCTCTACTATGTTCATAGCAGCCCTATTTATAATTGCCAGATGCTGGAAAGAACCCAGGTATCCCTCAACAGAAGAGTGGATGCAAAAAAATGTGGTATATCTATACAATGGAGTACTATTCAGCCATTAGAAACAATGAATTCATGAAATTCTTAGGCAAATGGATGGAGCTAGAGAACATCATACTAAGTGAGGTAACCCAGACTCAAAAGGTGAATCATGGTATGCACTCACTAATAAGTGGATATTAACCTAGAAAACTGGAATACCCAAAACATAATCCACACATCAAATGAGGTACAAGAAGAAAGGTGGAGTGGCCCCTGGTTCTGGAAAGACTCAGTGAAGCAGTATTTGGCAAAACCAGAACGGGGAAGTGGGAAGGGGTGGGTGGGAGGACATGGGAAGAGAAGGGGGCTTACGGGACTTTCGGCGAGTGGGGGGCTAGAAAAGGGGAAATCATTTGAAATGTAAATAAATTATATCGAATAAAAAAATTAAAAAAAGAAGAAGAAGAAGAAGAAGAAGAAGAAGAAGAAGAAGAAGAAGAAGAAGAAGAAGAAGAAGAAGAAGAAGAAGAAGAAGAAGAAAGTGTTAGTTCCTCACCCTGCTTGTCTGTCCCAACTTGGTTTTCTGGAAACTTTGGTTCCCTGAGAATTGTGTTTAGGAATCTTGGATCAGAGAGGACCTGTTCCTTGGAACCCTTCAACCTAGTTAAAACAGAAGGTGGAACACAATGGGATGAGCTAAAAAAAAATTCCACAGAAAAGACACTTTCACTAAAAAAGATGAACCCACTGTCATGAACGTGAGGAGAGTTGGACTTAGTGTAAGTATGTAGAGAATGCTCTTAGAGCCTATGGCAGAAAGCATTACTGGCTGTCTACCAAGGAGCGGTCCAAGAATGTAGTAGCTGTTCAGCATACAAAGCTAGATGCCTCAGGGGGTCTTCTGTATATTCCAGAATCCTGAAGTAGGCTCTAATGCCAGTGAAGAAATGAAATTGCCAGCAACTTGAGTCAACTTAAGTCAACCAAAAAGAAAATTCCCAACCAGATAGTTTGGCTTTTAACATTCACTATGTGTGACACATGGCTGAAAATTCCCTTCTTTATTCAAGCATCTGATAGAATATTACCCTCATAGAGGGCCTCTTGGTCCACACCTCCTATCTCCCCACATGTCCTTGCCACTCCCAATCACATTGACCTGGTACTTATTTCCTGAACTCATTATATTCTTTTTCTAAATATTCTTCTTTATATATTCCGCAGAATTCAACCCCAAATATGCACAAATATCCACTTGTCACTGCTCTGTTTCCAGAGTTACTTATGAGTAAGCCAAGCAAAAGTACTCCTAAAATATTTTTGTTGAATGAGTAAATGAAACACTTCAAGTCCATGTTCTACATTCAAACTCCTGAGATATTGATACAGAGCAACTCAAACATGGAGGTGAGAGAAAGACACTTTCCATTCCTGAGAAATGGTGTGTATGATGCGAAATCCAATAAAGAGCAATGAAAACTCAATAGGGAATAGTAAACAATTCACAATGTAAATATTGCTAATGAACAACAACTCAAGGAAATGTCCAGCTCTCCCCCACACCTTAAACATCTGCACACTGTTGGTAAACCCAGGGGAATGCTGACAAAATAAAGCCAGACTGAGGAAGGACATTTGACAGACCAAAACTTTAATGCCACTCTTAGACTTGAAATGTAGAAGCCACAGCCAGTAGTGTCCTTACCTGCCAACAAACCAGTCTGGCTTTGAAAATAAACTCTTTCCAATGGTATTCCTTTCTGCTCATCACGAACTAAAGAACAAACTTTTTTCTTCCAAGGATAAGGAAAACAGGTTATCAGAAGGTAGAGATGGTGGCCATTGCAGGAATAATGAAGGTCCTGGAGAATTGAGAATGAAGGTAGAGCTGCTCATACAAATGATTGATGCCCAGTGAATCAACACAACTCAAGATAGCCATGCTTGCTAGAGGTTGAGAGCTATTGGTGCCTTGAAAAGAATCTCAATGCTTTCTACACAGCACTCAAAGGATCTAACTATTCCAAGGTGCACTGACTTCCAGATGGGAATTCAACATTCCTTTTCTCGAATCCTCCTCTCCTACACATCTATCCAGTTTTCTCTACATATTCATGAATATCTTCTTCAAATTTTCACCTATCTCTCAGACCCATACTCTGAAGTAACAGGAATAGGGCAATGTACTGTGAATAAAGAGATCCAAAGAGGTTAAGATACTCACCCATGCTTCAACATTTACTGCAACATTTATGTAGATAGACATGGGCTCTGAGGGTCTGTGATGTCTCCTGAAACTCAATGATGGTACTGAATCAGCAGAATGCTTACGTGCACTGAGAGGAGCTACTCCTAAATCCCAACCAAGGTCTAAGTGAGAGAGGACTTGCGGGGATGAGAACAAGAAAGAATAGTGTTGCTATCCTTGTGGTATCTTAGAGGAAGGAAAGCAACTTCATTTGTCATGGTGATGTTGACTAATCCCTTGCTATACAGATTTCTATCTTTCATTTTTTTAAGATTTATTTCTTTTTATAATTTTTTATATATTTTTATTTGATATATTTTTGTTTACATTTCAAATGATTTCCCCTTTCCTGGCTCCCCACTCCCTGAAAGTCCCATAAGCCCTCTTCCCTCCCGCTGTTCCCCCATCCACCCCTTCCCACTTCCCTGTTCTGGTATTGCCCTACACTGCTGCACTGAGCCTTTCCAGAGCCAGGGGCCACTCCTCCATTCTTCTTGGACATTATTTGATGTGTGGATTATGACTTGAATAATCCAAGTTTCTAGGCTAATATCCGATTATCAGTGAGTGCATACCATGATTGATCTTTTGAGACTGGGTTACCTCACTTAGTATGATGTTCTCCAGTTCCATCCATTTGTCTAAGAATTTCAGGAATTCATTGTTTCTAATGGCTAAATAGTACTTCATTGTGTATATATACCACATTCTTTTTATCCATTCCTCCGTTGAGGGACACCTGGGTTCTTTCCAGATTCTGGCTATTATAAATAGGGCTGCTATGAACATAGTGGAGCATGTATCCTTATTACCTGCTGGAGAATCCTCTGGGTATATGCCAAGGAGTGATATAGCAGGGTCCTCCGGAAGTGATGAGCCCAGTTTTCTGAGGAACTGCCAAACTGATTTCCAGAGTGGTTGTGTCAATTTGCAACCCCACCAGCAGTGGAGGAGTGTTCCTCTTTCTCCACATCCTCACCAGCACCTGTTTGACTGAGAAGCATCTTAAAAAATGTTCAACATGATTAGTCATTAGGGAAATGCAAATCAAAACAACCCTGAGATTTCACCTCACACCAGTCAGAATGGCCAAGATAAAGATTTATTTCTATGTATATGAGTGTTCTATCTGCACATACACCTGTGTGACAGAAGAGGGCATTGGGGCCCATTGTATATGGTTGTGAGCTACCATGTGGTTGCTGGGAAATGAACTTGGGACCTCTGGAAGAGCAGGCAGTGCTCTTAACCGCTGAGCCCTCTCTCCAGCCCCAGGATTCCACCTTTCTTAGGCAAACAGCGACCATCTTCACAAGTTCAGCTGAGACTGATTACAGAAGACCACCACAACTGGACTTAATAATGGTAGACCTCATAGAAGAAAACTGGGGAGGGTCATGAGACCTTTACCTGGTATCCATCCATTCCTCCCTCTTGTCTTGCTTATCACAACTTCTATTGCTATAGTAAGACATAGTGACCAATGCAACTCATAAAAGAGTTTAATTTGGGGCTCTTGGTTCTGGAGGGTTAGCATCCATGACCATCATGTTGGGGAGCCTGGCAACAAACATGGGACTGAAGTGGTAAGTGAAAGATCATATCTTGACACAACAACCAGGAAGTAGAGAGAGCTAAATATTAATTTCATGGGCTTTTAAAACCTAGAATCCCACCCACAATGACACATCTCCTTTAACAAGGCCTCACCTCCTAATTCTTCCCAAATAGTTCTACCGACTGGGGACCAAGCCTCCAAATACACAAGCCTATGGAGGCCATCATCATTGAGACAATCACAACCTTCAAACAACATAGCTTCAGCTGCCATTGCTCTTCCCAAACTCATCCTGGGTTTTGTTCTATCCTTCCAGGCAGCTATACCAAGTGTTATTAAGATTTCTTCCAATGTCTACCCCTCGTCTTAAAGTCCCAGTGACAAACTGCAATACAATTCCACCAATGCTCATTTTGGAGAAAGCAATGAGTTTATTAGGCTTACTTAGCTCTGGCAAAAGGTTACAGGCAAGAGTATGGGTGATCTCAAAGCAGCCACACTGGAAGATCTGTACTTAGCATAGATGATGACTCCCACAGGGCCATACTAATGGAGTCTTCCCTACCTAGTGCTTCCCAGCCTATATACATTTATCTCTACCCTGAGGTCATGTGTAGTTAGGGCAAAAAAACTGCAGAAGAAATTTTCATAGGGCACTCTGTCTCCATGTGGCATGTAGTGGTATGCCTTTTGGAAGTAGTTGAAGTCTCATGGGTCATGGAGAAGGTAGTGAGAAATGTAACTCAGGTGACGCCACCTGAAGTTTGGGCATCTGTAGGGGGAATCCTTGGATGAAAGTCTTCTGTGTGGCATGAAATGGTACAACTTCCTGATAATTGAGATTCACCATGAGTACAGAGATGCTCTGAGAACAGTTGAAGTTCTAAAGCAGGTGTTATAATTTTTAAGAACAGCAGCACACCAGAGACAAGGTTATTGAAAAGTGGCGAGGCTGCGGCGGCGGCGGCGGCGGCGGCGGCAGCAGCAGCAGCAGTGGCTGCTCCAGCTGAAGGGCCATCAGCAGTGGAACCAAGGCGTCACAGGGACCAGTTAGGCCCTGCGCCCACGACCACTGACCTTCGCTGACCAGCCGGACAGCAAGCAGCTGCAGTTGTGCGGTGCCTTTCCTGCACGGAGGCCACTTCAGAACTCGGCCTCCCACCAGTCAGGAGAGGAGCATCCATCTTGGTTCCGTACTCCAGGAATCGGACAGACTGAGGTACACAAACATAATCCGAGGCCAACACCGAGGTGGTCTGAGCCCGTCGGGCGTTGGCCTGCACCCAGGCCCTGGGCGGGTCGGGGGGCCATCGGGGTGCCAACCCAACCAGGAGGTTTTTTGCCCAGGCCTGCGAGCGCGCCGCCGCCATTTTGCCTGCAGGACGACAGAGAGCTCAGGCGGGCAGACCTGTAACAGGCATAGCCTAAGGCTAACAAAGCGGGGGTCCAGGCCCCAAAAGGCACAGGACTGACCCCAAGAACTGGGCGGCTTGGTGGGCCATCTGTGAGTCAACCCGCCCAGGTGATTGTTAGCAAAGCAGACTCTCCCAGCGCTTTCAGGGAGCGCGGGCGCACACACCCGCCATCCTAGTCACCTGGCAAACCCAATTAACAGTCAAAGCCGTAGGGGAACTTTGCTCGGACCTTGGCCTCCCAGGCTTTTGCCTGGACTCAGGGACTGGGCGGCCAGGCTAACCTTGTGTGCGACAGCCCGGTTGGCAGATCGGCTGCCCAGCGGAGTGAGCGGAACACAGGGGAGGTCACAGTAGCATACACCGTCGGCACTCCCTGGGAGTGCACAAGGCCTCCATCTGCTCCACAGACACAATCTGGGGCAAGGCTTCAGGCAGAAGCCCTTAGCTCTACTCTCTCCGCTTCCGGATCCAGATCAGTCTGGGCGGCAGCATTACATCTCCAAGTCCTGCAAGTGGCTAGCTGGGCTTCCGGGTGGCCAGCTGGGAGAAGTCAGTGTGCTCCAGCGAATCCAGCGGGCCCCAGCGGGAGCCTTCGGGTGCCTGCTTTGGGATCTGAACAGCCTGGGCAGCAGCACACTGTCTACAAGCAGTGCAGGAGGTAAGCTGTGCACCAGAGGCCAACTGGGAAGGGGCAGCTTGCACTGGTGAGTCCAGCACTGACAAGATAAACTAACACCAGTGAGATCTAGATGGCAAAAGGCAAACGCAGGAACGTCACTAACAGAAATCAAGGCAATATGGCAACATCTGAACCCAATTCTCCTCTACCAACATGTCCTGGATACCCCATCACACCAGTAAAACAAGATTTGGATTTAAAATCACTGGTCATGATGCTGGTACAGGAACACATGAAGGTCATACATAAAGAAATTCAGGAGACAATGGATCAAAAGTTAGAAGCCCTTGCAAGGGAAACACAAAAATCATTGAAAGAAATCCAGGAGAATACAAAAGCCAACAAGGAGGAAATGCAAAAAACACTTAAAGAAATACAGGAGAACTTTGCTCAACAGGCTGAGGTCATGAAAGACGAAACACAAAAATCTCTTAAAGAAATACAGGAGAACTTTGGTCAACAGGCTGAGCTCATGAAAGAGAAAACACAAAAATCTCTTAAAGAAGTACAGGAAAACACAAACATGCAAGTGAAGGAGCTAAGCAAAACCATCCAGGATCTAAAATCAGAAGTAGAAACAACTAAGAAAACTCAAAGGGAGACAACTTTGGAGATAGAAAGCCTTGGGAAGAAATCAGGGGACAGAGATACAAATATCAACAACAGAATACAAGAGATAGAAGAAAGAATCTCAGATGCTGAAGATTCCATAGAAACCATGGACTCAACAGTTAAAGAAAATGCAAAATGCAAAAAGCTTGTAACCCAAAATATCCAGGAAATCCAGGACACAATGAGAAGACCAAACCTAAGGATTATAGGCATAGATGAGAGTGAAGATTTACAACTTAAAGGGCCAGCAAATATCTTCAATAAAATTATGGAAGAAAACTTCCCTAACCTAAAGAGAGAGATGCCCATGAATATACAAGAAGCCTACAGAACTCCAAACAGACTGGACCAGAACAGAAATACTTCCCGTCACATAATAATCAAAACACCAAATGTTCTAAACAAAGAAAGAATACTAAAGGCAGTAAGAGAAAAAGGCCAAGTAACATATAAAGGAAGACCTATCAGAATCACAGCAGACTTTTCACCTGAGACTATGAAGGCTAGAAGGTCCTGGGCAGATCTCATGCAGACTCTAAGAGAACACAAATGCCAACCAAAACTACTATATCCAGCAAAACTCTCAATCACCATAGATGGAGAAACTAAGATATTTCATGACAAAACCAAGTTTACCCAATATCTATCCACAAACCCGGCCCTAAAAAGGATAATAGGAGGACAACACCAATACAAGGAGGGAAACTTCACCCTGGAAAAAGCAAGATAGTAACCTTTCATCAAACCCAAAAGAAGTTAAGCATTCAAATTTAAAAAATAACGTCAAAAATGATAGGAAGTAACAATCACTATTCCTTAATATCTCTTAACATCAATGGACTTAATGCCCCAATAAAAAGACACAGACTAACTGAATGGATACGTAAACAGGACCCTACATTTTGCTGCTTACAGGAAACACACCTCAGGGTCAAAGACAAACACTACCTTAGAGTAAAAGGCTGGAAGACAATTTTACAAGCAAATGGTCTCAGGAAACAAGCTGGAGTAGCCATTTTAATATCAGATAAAATTGACTTTCAACCCAAAGTCATCAAAAGAGACCCTGAGGGACACTTCTTGCTGGTCAAAGGAAAAATACAAAAAGAAGAACTGACAATCCTGAACATCTATGCCCCAAATGCAAGGGCACCCTCTTTTGTAAAAGAAACTTTATTAAAACTAAAAGCACACATTGCACCTAACACAATAATTGTGGGTGACTTCAACACTGCACTTTCCTCAATGGACCGATCAGGAAAACAGAAACTAAACAGGGACACAATGAAACTAATTGAAGCTTTGGACCAATTAGATTTAACAGATATATATAGAACATTCTATCCTAAAACAAAAGAATATACCTTTTTCTCAGCACCTCATGGTACCTTCTCCAAAATCGACCATATAATTGGTCACAAGACAGACCTCAACAAATATAAGAAGATCGAACTAATCCCATGCCTCCTATCTGATCACTATGGAGTAAAAGTGGTCTTCAATAGCAACAGAAACAACAGAAAGCCCACATACACGTGGAAACTGAACAATACTCTACTCAATGATACCTTGGTCAAGGAAGAAATAAAGAAAGAAATTAAAGACTTTTTAGAACACAATGAAAATGAAAACACAACATACCCAAATCTATGGGACACAATGAAAGCAGTGCTAAGAGGAAAACTCATAGCCCTGAGTGCCTCCAAAAAGAAAATGGAGAGAGCATACATTACCAGCTTAATGACACACCTGAAAGCCCTGGAACAAAAAGAAGCTATTTCGCCCAGGAGGAGTAGAAGGCAGGAAATCATCAAACTCAGGGCCGAAATCAATCAAGTAGAAACAAAGAGAACCATACAAAAAATCAACAATACCAGGAGCTGGTTCTTTGAGAAAATCAACAAGATAGATAAACCCTTAGCCAGAATGACCAAAGGGCACAGAGAAAGTATCCAAATTAACAAACTTAGAAATGAAAAGGGAGATATAACAACGGAAACTGAGGAAATCCAAAAAATCATCAGATCCTACTACAAGAGCCTATACTCAACACAACTGGAGAATCTGGAGGAAATGGACAATTTCCTTGACAGATACCAAATACCAAAATTAAATCAGGACCAACTAGACCATCTAAACAGTCCCATAATGCCTAAAGAAATTGAAGGAGTCATAGAAAGTCTTCCAACCAAAAAAAGCACAGGACCAGATGGCTTCAGTGCAGAATTCTACCAGACCTTCAAAGAAGAGTTAACACCAATACTCTTCAAACTATTCCACAAAATAGAAACAGAAGGAACATTACCCAATTCCTTCTACGAAGCCACAATTACGCTGATACCAAAGCCACACAAAGATCCAACAAAGAAAGAGAACTTCAGACCAATTTCCCTTATGAACATCGATGCAAAAATTCTCAATAAAATTCTTGCCAACCGAATCCAAGAACACATCAAAACGATCATCCACCATGATCAAGTAGGCTTTATCCCGGGAATGCAGGGTTGGTTCAATATACGGAAATCCATCAATACAATCCACTACATAAACAAACTCAAAGAACAAAACCACATGGTCATTTCATTGGATGCTGAAAAAGCATTTGACAAAATTCAGCATCCCTTCATGCTTAAAGTCTTGGAGAGAACAGGAATTCAAGGCCCATACCTAAACATAGTAAAAGCAATATACAGCAAACCGGTAGCCAGCATCAAACTAAATGGAGAGAAACTTGAAGCAATCCCACTGAAATCAGGGACCGGACAAGGCTGCCCCCTTTCTCCTTATCTTTTCAATATTGTACTTGAGGTACTAGTTCGGGCAATTCGACAACATAAGGAGGTCAAAGGGATACAAATTGGAAAGGAAGAAGTCAAACTATCATTATTTGCAGACGACATGATCGTCTACCTAAGTGACCCAAAGAACTCCACTAGAGAGCTCCTACAGCTGATAAACAACTTCAGCAAAGTGGCAGGTTATAAAGTCAACTCAAGCAAATCAGTGGCCTTCCTATACTCAAAGGATAAGCAGGCTGAGAAAGAAATTAGGGAAATGACCCCCTTCACAATAGCCACAAACAGTATAAAGTATCTTGGGGTGACTCTTACCAAACATGTGAAAGATCTGTATGACAAGAACTTCAAGACTCTGAAGAAGGAAATGGAAGAAGACCTCAAAAAATGGGAAAACCTCCCATGCTCATGGATTGGCAGAATCAATATAGTTAAAATGGCCATTTTGCCTAAAGCACTATACAGATTCAATGCAATACCCATCAAAATCCCAACTCAATTCTTCACAGAGTTAGAAAGAGCAATTATCAAATTCATCTGGAACAACAAAAAACCCAGGATAGCTAAAACTATTCTCAGCAACAAAAGGAAATCTGGGGGAATCAGTATCCCTGACCTCAAGCAATACTACAGAGCAATAGTGTTAAAAACTGCATGGTATTGGTACAGTGACAGGCAGGAGGATCAATGGAACAGGATTGAAGATCCAGAAATGAACCCACACACCTATGGCCACTTGATCCTCGACAAAGAGGCTGAAAACATCCAATGGAAAAAAGATAGCCTTTTCAACAAATGGTGCTGGTTCAACTGGAGGTCAGCATGCAGAAGAATGCGAATTGATCCATCCTTGTCTCCTTGTACTAAGCTCAAATCCAAATGGATCAAGGACCTCCACATAAAGCCAGACACTCTGAAGCTAATAGAAAAAAAACTGGGGAAGACCCTTGAGGACATCGGTACAGGGAGAAAGTTTCTGAACAGAACACCAATAGCGTATGCTCTAAGAGCAAGAATTGACAAATGGGACCTCATAAAATTACAAAGTTTCTGTAAGGCAAAGGACACCATCAAGAGGACAAATCGGCAACCAACAAATTGGGAAAAGATCTTCACCAATCCTACATCAGATAGAGGGCTAATATCCAATATATATAAAGAACTCAAGAAGTTAGACTCCAGAAAACCAAACAACCCTATTAAAAAATGGGGTACAGAGTTAAACAAAGAATTCTCACCTGAAGAACTTCGGATGGCGGAGAAGCATCTTAAAAAATGCTCAACTTCATTAGTCATTAGGGAAATGCAAATCAAAACAACCCTAAGATTTCATCTTACACCAGTCAGAATGGCTAAGATTAAAAATTCAGGAGACAGCAGGTGTTGGAGAGGGTGTGGAGAAAGAGGAACACTCCTCCACTACTGGTGGGGTTGCAAATTGGTACAACCACTCTGGAAATCAGTCTGGCGGTTCCTCCGAAAACTGGGCACCTTACTTCCAGAAGATCCTGCTATACCACTCCTGGGCATATACCCAGAAGACTCCCCACCATGTAATAAGGATACATGTTCTACTATGTTCATAGCAGCCCTATTTGTAATTGCCAGATGCTGGAAAGAACCCAGGTATCCCTCAACAGAAGAGTGGATGCAAAAAATGTGGTATATCTACACAATGGAGTACTATTCAGCCATTAGAAACAATGAATTCATGAAATTCTTAGGCAAATGGATGGAGCTAGAGAATATCATACTAAGTGAGGTAACCCAGACTCAAAAGGTGAATCATGGTATGCACTCACTAATAAGTGGATATTAACCTAGAAAACTGGAATACCCAAAACATAATCCACACATCAAATGAGGTACAAGAAGAAAGGAGGAGTGGCCCCTGGTTCTGGAAAGACTCAGTGAAACAGTATTCAGCAAAACCAGAACGGGGAGGTGGGAAGGGGTGGGTGGGAGGACAGGGGAAGAGAAGGGGGCTTGCGGGACTTTCGGGGAGTGGGGGGGGGCTAGAAAAGGGGAAATCATTTGAAATGTAAATAAATTATATCGAATAATAAAAAAAAAGAAAAAAAAATTTAAAATATATATTAAACTTATTTATAAAAGACTAGGTTTTATTAAGCAAAAAAAAAAAAAAAAAAAGAAAAGTGGCAGCTGAGGTTGCCTGGCCACTTGAATGATTAATAAATACTTCCAAGAGTAAGATTACTGCCCAGAGTGAGAAGGTGTGTTTAAGGAAAAATTATGATAGAAAATGACACATAGTTCGCATTCTTCATGTTAGCCTCTAAATTGGCAGGGATATTCTATAAAAGAGGGGGTGAGATGGTTGTTGGCTTGCCGCTTCTCATGGCTGGAAGGTCACAGCATAAAGAAAGCACAAATCAGACCTGTGTGAAGGAGCCCTTTCTGGGACCCCAAACATGGAACTCACAGGGGAAGCTTGGTAGTGAAGAGAAAGAATAAGAAATAGAGGAAACAATAGATTCCTTGTGTAATCCCTTTGATACAGAGAGAGGAAAACTGTGAACTAGTATGAAGGCAGAGATCTTAACAATAGTTTTGTTGCAGAGATCATGGGAATTGGGGCTAATTTCATCACTGGATTCAAGGGAAAGTCTTAAATGTGCGGTGAAAAATCTCTCATGTCCTGGCTTGTGAGGCTGTGGGGTAAGAGGCAGATGAAGTCAGTCTGAGTGCTGCAGAAGGTGAGTCTGTGGTTGCTGGGGAGAATTAAAACGCAAAGACTTCCTCAGCTGAGAACCCTGCATGCCACAGGATGTGCTAGCTGGTGTAACGGTGGCCTGAGTAAGTATGGACAGAACCAACTTTCTAAGTTGTGAACTTGTGTACCTCTCAAAAGGGGGAATTTGGTGCTGGGAACTTAGACAAAACCCTCATCACCAGGGAAATCACGGGCTCTAATGGAAATGCTGGTGTTATTGAGTTGTTCAATGATGTTCCAGCAAAACCGCTTCTTCACATTTGTGGGGTTTTTTAATATTTTTATTTTCTATATTCTTTGTTTACATTCCAAATGATTTCCCCTTTCCCGGATCCCCCCTCCTCCTATGTCCCATAAACCTTCTTCTCTCCATCCATTCTCCAATCACCTCCCCCTTTTTTTCAAAGTTATTATTGCAGTTTGTGTCCTTTCGGGTAGTTTTCTGTTTCCCATTTTCCACCCATATGCTCTTATGGCTTTTAGTAGAAGGAATACCCCTGACAGTTGCCAGCACCCATGTTCCAGAGACAGGGGGATTGATGATAGAGCACCAGGATTGGGATTCATGCCTGGACTTGAAGAATAGCCAGACATCTATGTTATCCCTCCTAAATCTCAAGGACCCTTGTGGAAGTGGGGAGGAACAGAAAGAACACAAGAGCTGGAGGGAAGGTGTGTGCTGTTGTAAGGACTAAGCCAAACTTAAACCTCTGAGCCAAACTCACACCATTTCCATGACACCACCTATGTCAACTTACAAATTTCACTACAGCTGATCTTCTTCACTGTTGTCCTTCCTTAAAAGATGGAGGGTCATGTGACCCTCACCTGAGACTCCAGACACTCTTTACAACCAGTTGTTTGCAATTCTGCTTTAATTGTACATAGTCTAGGGGAAGAGCAGACTATAAATATATAGGGTGCATCATATATAGGATATTAGGGAGGGGACCGACTTATGTGGCTTTTGAGGGCTTTGTCATCATCTCTGATGGGTTCATTCTTTCTACTGGGACTGCTTTGAAGCAGCCAAACTCCTGTCTGTATGCCTCCCCTCCCATTGGTCTATAAGTAAGCCTAATGAACTCATTGGTTTCCTAGGGGGAACTGTGGTAGGTTATCCTTGGAACCTTATGAAGAGAGGGCAGATACTGTTTGCATCTCCCCCAAGGGAAATTTTTTTAGCAATACCTGGTTCTGTGCTCCCTCCACAGAAGTGTGTGTTTGCACAGGCATTTTGGGAAGCCAAGCTCAACCTTCCTGACAAAGACTTTCCAAGACCTGTTCATGCTGCTAGCATTAAAACTGGAAAGCAGAGAAATGGAGACCCTAGGGCAGTAGTTCTCAACCTTCCTAATGCAGCAGCCCTTTAATGTA
Source organism: Apodemus sylvaticus (assembly GCF_947179515.1). Taxonomy (NCBI): domain Eukaryota; kingdom Metazoa; phylum Chordata; class Mammalia; order Rodentia; family Muridae; genus Apodemus; species Apodemus sylvaticus. Next base: position 36,417,637 of record NC_067472.1, read on the forward strand.
GTTCCTCATGTCATGGTGGCCCACAGCCACAAAGTTATTTTTGTTGCTACATCATAACTGTCACTTTGCTACTGTTATGAATCATAATGGGTTCTCTGATGACCTTAGGTGACCCCTGTGAAAGGATCATTTAACCCTCCAAAGGAGGTTGCTACCCGTCAGTTGAAAAGCATTGCCCTAGGGTATGGAATTCTCAGAGAACACTGGAGCAGGGAGAAAGACACTTCCCCAGGTGCTAACAAAACAAATGGATTGCTCCATTAGGGGGAAAATGAAGAGAATTATTTTCTTCCCCATTGTGTCTGTTAAGTCAAAACCCCTCATAAACTACCTTGAGACACTCAAAGCCCGATAGATAAGTAGACTTTCAAAGAAAACAGCCCTTTCTAAAGATTGGCAATATTATTATTATTATTATTATTATTATTGGTTTAGGCTTGCATTCTAAACAGGATGCAAGAATCCTGTCAGCTTGCATTTTACACAGGAAATTAATTTTCTCTGTCTACTTGGTGTTGTAGAGAGGAGGAAGAGAATGTTGAAAAAGACTGGAATTCCGAAGAGCTGCCATATAAACTTTAAAATTAAACAGATGTTTTGTGAATCACATGTAAATTGGAGCCATGGGAACCTGGGTCATAAAGCGAATGGGGAGGAGAAGTGGGTTGTTTGGGGGCAATTACTGGGGCCTGTGGATCAAAAATACCAAGGGAAGATGGATCTTGGTATTTCAGCAAGTTAGTGATTATTCCAGAGCATTTTATTTTACAAATCCTTTCCAGAGGATTTTAAACTTCCTGGGGGCACAGGTCATGTCATCTTCTCTGTTTTGTGCTCAACACTTAGCCTGCCACAGAGAAGACTTCCAAACCATTTTCTGAAACCAGTTCTTGGAGAACTTGGATGAGGCCGTAGTCCCGGGAAGTGACTTTTAAGTGCTTAGACTCCGACAGCTGACTCCATTTCAGTTTTACTGTTTTGGTTTAGGTCAGGGTTCTCAACCCTCCTAATGCTGCAACCCTTTAATACACTTCCTCGTGTTGTAGTGAACCCTGCCAACCTTAAAATTATTTTCGTTGCTACTTCATAACTGTAATTTCAATGCTGTTGTGAATCATAATGTAAATATCTGTTACTCAGGGTTGTTCCAACCCACAAACAGGTCACAACCACAGGTTGAGGACCTCTAGTTTAGGTTTTCCTGCACAAAGGTCGAAGCAAGGACCTGGGTATAAGCAGCATAGAGTAAGGGGGATTTGAAGAAGCACAGTGTGGGACGGACAACAATGAAGGAAGATGGAAATAGAAGACCGAATTGCTACATCCTTACACAGCCTCAGGGACTTGGCGGCAGGCAGTGAATGAAAACACGACAGACCTCATTCAGGATGATATTTTCTAGTTCCATCCATTTGCCTAAGAGTTTCATGAAGTCATTGTTTTTAATAGCTGAGTAGTATTCCATTGTGTAAATGTACCACATTTTCTGTATCCATTCCTCTGTTGAGGAGCATCTTGGTTCTTTACAGCTTCTGGCTATTACAAATATGGCTGCTATGAACATAGTGGAGCATGTGTCCTTATTACATGTTGGAGCATCTTCTGGGTATATGCCCAACTGTGTTATAGCTGGGTCCTCAGGTAGTACTATGTCCAATTTTCTGAGGAACTACCAAACTGATTTCCAGAGTGGTTGTGCTAGTTTGCAATTCCACCAGCAATGGAAAAGTGTTCCTCTTTCTCCACATCCTCTCCAGCATCTGCTGTCCCGAGTTTTTGATCTTAGCCATTTTGGCTGGTGTGAGGTGGGATCAGGGTTGTTCTGATTTGCAGTTCCCTGATGATTAAGGATGTTGAGCATTTCTTTAGGTGTTTCTCAGCCATCCGGTATTCATCAGTTGAGAATCCTTCTTCGAAGGGGGATCAAAATACCCATGGCACACAGCCAACCAATGGACTGAGTATAGGATCCCCAATGGAGGAGCTAGAGAGAGGACCTGAGGAGCTTAAGAGGTTTGCAGCCCCATAGGAGAAACAATAATATACACCAGCTACTATCCCCAGAGTTCCCAGGGACTAAACCACCAACCAAAGAGTACACATGGAGGGACTCATGGCTCCATGGTAGCAGAGGATGGCCTTTTCAGACATCAATGAGAGGGGAGGTCACTGGTCCTGTGAAGGATTGATGCCTCAGAGTAGGAGAATGCCAGGTCAGGAAAGTGGGAGGGGAGGGTAAGCAGGGAGAGGGGAGATAGGATAGGGGGTTTTCAGAGGAGTAACGAAGAAAGTGGATAACATTTGAAATGTTAATAGTGTAAATATCTAATAAAAAAGTTTTTTAATAAAAGAAAGAAAAAGAAAACACAACAGACACATGGACACAGAAAGGGTTTCTGCTACTCCCTAAATGGAGTTAAGGAGCATTATTGAGACCTCAGCAATAACAATAGTCCCAACCATGAAAGCTGGGGCATTTCTCTGTTGGTTCTAAGCACTCATATTGACAGAAGGTACCAAGGTAGAAACACGAAAAGGGTTGCATAAAGTCTGAGTCCTTCTGCTAAGTTGATGGTATGGAGCTAGAATCAGAGGTTGGAAAACAATGTAGTGTGGGACAGGAGACAAATTTCTCCCCTTCTATGCCAACTGCTTCTATGTCCCTCCTCCTCTGAGGACAATAGCCTTATTTTATCTGTCCTCAGTAGCATTCAATAGAAGCAGATTCCTTCTTTATTTCAAGCAATTTGTCTTAACGGTTGAAGTGACAGTGTAGGTAAGTAGGTAAAGAGGCTGAGATCACCTGCCTCCATCATCCTTAGATGTCTAAGGCAGGCTTCCTGGGGGAAGAATCCCAGAAGGTTTGTCTACCCCAAGCCTAATCAGTTCAATTTCATTGTTCTGCCTTTCCCACTACCTCCTCCAGCCAGTACTCTCTCTGCTGAGGCCATTCTAGCTCTGCCTGTATCTTTGCTGCTTCAAGTGGGTCATCTGTCACCTCCCCTCAAGAAGTCTCTCACTTTTCTACCACTTTGCAGGTATGACGGGCTAATTCAGATGATGAAGTCCCAATCCTGTGTATCCCTGCATGTGAGCTTATTAATGAACAGGTATCTACAGATATTGTGAGTCAAGATGATGTCACCCTGAAGTAAGGTGGCTCCCTCATAAAATGTGTCTGCTATCTTTATCAAAAGGCAAATTTGGATCTTGAGAGAGAAGCAAGGAAAAGAGAATGTGAAGACAAATGGAGAATATGGTTATCTTGTAGCCAAGAGAGATTTGGAGTAAATTATTTTCCCTTGCAGTTCTGAAAGGGAACTATTCCTTGACTACATTATAGATACCTTCATTTCTCATTTCTAGTTTCTACACACGTTGAAACTCAAAACTCCCAGTGACTCTGAATATAAACTTTATTAGAAATAGACTTGTGTCTAATATAAGTACTAAGATGAGGTCCTTAATATCATGTCACTATATCCTTCAGTGGGGGTCATCTGGACACAAAGATACATACACTGAAAAAGGATATATAAAGATAATGTATCTACACATCAAGAAAGTCCACATGTTGCCATCAAACCCCTAAAGGCTAGATGTGAGGCACATAACAAGTTCTCTCTCATCATCCCCACAGGAAGATAACTCTGCAATCACCATGATCCTGTACTTTGAAACTCCAGAATTGTGAAACAATAAACTTGTAATGTCTAAGTCACTCGGGTTGTGCTATTTCATTATGTCTGCCCTCACAGGCTAACACTAATTCTACTATTGTCCCAGACAAGCAATGGCTCCAGATTACATGAAGGAATTAGAAAAGGGTCAGAGGTATGAAAAGTATTGGAGAAAATAGCAAAAATATCAACCAATTATCACTGTCCACAGTGGAAGAAAAATCTGTATAAAACAGGACCAACTGGAATCCAGTCAGAAAAAAACATTAGCACTTTACAGTACTATCAGTATTTTCCACTCTTAAAAAACAGCTTCTGTTTAATACCGTAGATAGTATTTTCTCAAGTATTATCGGAGGTTTTCTTGGTGGAGGTAGTGGGAAAGAGGTGGGTCTATAAAGTCCCTGTGTTACTTCCAACATAAGCTGACTGAAACCTTGAAAAACTCAAAACTCCAGCTCCTGGGTTCCCTCAACTGCAAAATGAGTTGTATCTCAACATAGAGTTAGCCAAAGAACAGATTAAACAAGCTAAGTACCTAATTCTTACTATTCTTTGTTCATAGGCCTTATGTTTGCAATGCAATTCTCTGTAAATGGGAGGGGGAGGGCCATACCCCTTTTCTACAGGTAAGTAGCTCTAATGTACTCATCTTTTTGCATCTAAAGAACCATTTACTGAAACAAAAAGAAGTCTGAAATTCTGGTTTGTTGAAAAATATAAATGACTGGTTCAAATTAAGTATCAATATTTGCCAAGTGGAGAATACTTGGCTATTTAATGTAGACTAGGAAATAAAATTAATAGGGTCAACATTATTTAAATTCCCAATCAAACAAAATATTCATTTATTGTAAACATTTATTTCTTAATATCCTTTACTCAAGAAAGCAAAGAGGGAGGGAAAAGTCAAAAAACAAACATTATTTTTTTACAAAAACTATAGTAAAGGGTCTTTGGTATTCAGGGTAGTTACTACAACTCAGTTCTTCTGCCCCTCAGCTTGGCCAATTCAAAGCTTCTCCCTTCTGCTAACAACACATATTCACGGAGTATCTCCTGAGTGGTACCTAGAATCATAGGCTTGGCTTAATGATTAACCTCAATAGGTCTAGCACCACATATATATGCATGCATATCTTGATGATGAAAATACCTGCCCTCAAAATTTCCCAGCTAATCCTAACAAGATACATCCCAGACACATTTCTGCATCAAATGTAGCTACATCTGTACTTTTACGTGACCATCTCCATATCTGTGTATACACACATGAATATACTCTCACACACCGGATCAGAGTAATCAAGCAGCTTTTTTTCTTGAGGCATTCACAAATATCTATTTACTGATACTAGTGTACAACTATAGTTCTTAAGTGGCCTCATTGTATTTTCAACTATTTAATATTCTATTATGCAGATGTACTCTCACTTATTTGACCAACTCTATCTTGTTTTGTTTTACTTATTTACTTTGTAGTAGGGAGGGTTTGAACCTGTGCCATGGTACACAAGTAGCGATCAGAGGACAACTCGAAAAAATCCATTCTCTCCTTCCAAGACCAGGGGTCAAATTCAGCTTTGAAGGCTTGGGGGCAAGTGCTTTTACCCATTGAGCCATCTTTCTAGGCCTTAATCCCATTTTAGTAAATGTTTAGGTTGTTTCTAGTACCTCGCTCTTATGAAATCACATACATGTTTGATACTTATGCAAATACATCCAATGGTTGTAGCAGAAATGCTAGTTTTAAAGAAAAGTATGTTTAAGATTTCGGTACATACTGACATATTGTTGCTAATATATGGTGCCATCAGGGACGTATGAAAAGACCTATTGACTTTGGTTGGTACAGATGCCCAAGTCCCATACCCTTTGAAATTCTGAGGCAGCATATCTAAGGCGGAACCCAAGGAATGTGTATTTTTCATACATGCCCAAGGGATCCAGAATAATCAATCAGAGTTAAGAGCCCTGGTGGTAAACCATACACCACAGCAGAAGGTACCCATTAGCTACCTATCAGTTATTCATCTTACTGAGAATTGCTTACACATGTGACTCTGACCTGTGTACAAGAAAGTAGCATTTGAAAACCAGCTCTTCCCTGGGGAGTTGAGCTCTGTCTGCTCATCCTATTTCCTACATATAGCTCTGAAATGACCCAGCTCGTGTTGCTAGGCTCTGATCGAAAAGAGTTTCTTGGTCAATGTTTTCTGACATTTTATTTTAGGAATGCTGAAAAAGATAGCATATGGCCTCTGTAATAGGGGAATTGAGTATGTGACTCAAAGAAACATTGGTGCTTGGGGAAAGTTTCATATATGGATCAGTGTTTAGTTGGTAAATACTGAAAACTGAAGATATTTGTGGCCACATGCATCATCCCGCTATGCTGGGAAGTTATAAGCCCTTTATCCTGATGGCGAAAATACTTGCCCTCAAAATTTCCCAGCTATTCATAGCATGATATACCTCAGATGCACTTCTGTATCAATCTACAAGATAACAAAAAATACTCTCAAGCTCAAAGACCCGATCAACCCTCCAGAAACCTGAAAATCCTACCCCATAGTATTCAACCTGTATTCACTATAGGACCACTTTAGGTGGGCTCAGCAACTACCAGTGCCACCATCAGAAGTAGATCAATATGGTCCAGATGGAACTTCGCATTGGATGCATTCAGTGACTGTACAATTGTGCATGTACCAAGGATCAAGAGCCACTATGTAACCTATAGTTGATGTGAGAGGCCTGGCAAGCCTCCTATCTCTCTCTCTCCCTTTAATTCTCTAATATGAATGGAGCTCCCTGTAAGAGAGGAGCCAGAGAATAAAGTTCAATAAAACTGGAAAAGGAAGTGAACCCCAATCTTCCCTCATCTCTCATCTCAAGATCCCCAACTTCAAAGGCAACTTCCATGCTACCCAATGCCAGGCTCAAAGAAGAGGGTGTGGGTGGGGATGGGGTGGGGGTGACAGATAAAACATGACAGAAAACGCCCAACACCTCAGAGTGAGAAAGCTGCATGCATGAAGGAAGGGGACAGCCACACACCGGGATGTGGCACGCCTCCAAGCCACTGGCCAGGGCTTAGTCCTCACTTGGCACTGCTGTAGTTATTAAATTCTAATGGCCCTATGTGGGTTAAATTTTTCTAAAGGTGTCAGAACCAGATTGTTCTTGAAACATCACAATGTGTAAAGCTTATAGACCCAGTCCTACTTATTTTTTGCCTTTGTTTTTGTTTTAACTTTGATTAAGTTAGCCACAAATCTAAAAATGGATCAAATAAAGGCCCAAAACTACTAGGTTATAACTCTCGATACCAAGTGACCATAGTCCAAATCTGAAAACATCGATCTTAAGAGCAAAGATTGTAGAAATACAGCTAGAACCCCAATGGTGACAGTTTGGGTAGCATATTAAAGGCAGGCCTGTTATCTCAACCAAGTAATGTCCATAAAACTGGGGATAAATGGTTCAAGCTTGCATTTAAGAGTTCACACAGATGGGATGGGTGGAGCTACTTAAAGACCCATCTTTCCTGGAAATCATTTCCCTTTCATTTCCTCCCCATAAAAGTCCAGGTGTGCCTTAAACTCTGCTGCATGTCACAGAGGCTCCGCCCAGCAAGCTTCTTCCCTTTGCTCACCATCTGGGCTGCAAACCCTGCATCAAGCAGGCATGCAGTTGTCAACACCAGCAAGACAGAAGCATTCCCATAATAAATGCCAAGTATTCTGCTGATTCCATTTCCATAAGATTTAGATTGATTGGGGTTTTGTTCTCTAGGGAGTGTGTAGTTGAGAGAGACCAGAGCCAATAAATACAAAGGGCTAAGGAAAAATAGACATGGCATCAATTAAATAATAAGGAAAATCAAAACGCTGGATAAAATTAACCCCATAGAAGGTATTGTTGGCAAAGGTTTTTCTCCCACCCTATAGGTTGTCTTTTGTCACTAACAAAATTAAAAAATGAAATAGCATACAGATGAAAAAATGAAAAAGAGACAAATACTAATTTAAGGGGTTACTATCATTATATACTAGAGAAGGTTGCAGAAATACATCTTATGACTGCAAGGGGTAGAAACAGCTCATGTTTCTCTTCTCATTTCTCACTTTGTGAACAAGGAACAATATCCTGTTCTGTGTTCTGGACTCTGGGTCCCCCAAGGCTGAGTATCCTCTTATAATAATGTATGTAAAAGTAGCTTAATATTTTCTGACTTTAGTGCAATGAAAGGGATAACAATGGTCTATTTGATGAAACTATGATGGGGTGGATGTCCTCACAGAGAGTGACCTGACCACTTGGCCAACAGGGACACACAATGCACCAGAGCCTGGCCAAGGAAGAGAGAGAGGCTGGGCTATGTGATCTGCACTCCTGCCTCCCACTGGTCCCAGACTGACAGCAAAATTATGGGTCATGGAATAAATATTTCCTATGTTTCTCCACCTTTCTACAGCACAGTTACTGTAGCCACTTTAAGACCTAACAATCGAGTACCACTCTCTTTTTCTCCAATGCAGTACTTCACCTGCATAGCTAATCTCAAATGATCTCAGCGTGGTTGATTCCTTCCCATGTCTGGTCTAGGTTCACACTAGGAGAGAAATTCCTTAAAACTGTCCCCTTCTCCCAACTCAGAAAAGCTCACTTCACCTAGGTTAGGAATCATCAGAATCTAATTAAACCAATAAAAAGGTAGACACAGGAGGAAGAAAAAAAAAGAATCTAAGAACTGAGCCCATCGACTGTTTTTAGCCATCATGTCTATGGAGGGGTTGCTGCATAGGGGAGAAAGCTCGCCTGGTCTATCCAGCAGTATCAATCCCTTGGTATCTAGACAATGGCTATAACAAAGACACAATGGATGTTCCATTAACTGTAGAGTTGAATGAAAATATTTTCTAATAAGTCATGACAGAAACTGGCCAGAACAAGAATCAATTTATTGTGCATTACATTATAAGATCTAACTCCAAGTTCAGAGCAGTACTAATTTGTTAAAGCGATGAGCTATACCCTATCAGCAAAGGCTATCAGTGATCTGAAATGTAAGACACCGGTGTGGCGAGAGCCCCAGGGTAACACAGCCGAAAAGAGATTCTGACAATGGAAAGGGGTTTGTTAGGCTCGGGAGAGAGACGGCCTACAGATCTTCTGAGATGTGAGGAGAGAACGTGAGCCATGACAACTACAAAAGCCTGCAGCTTAGCCAGGCACAAAGCACTTTGACAGGAAATCTCATCCCCTGTGTCAGTCATTTTCCCATTTCGGAGAGAAGACAAAAGTTAGTCCGAAGGCCTGCTCTGCAGCCTGAGCCAATAAATGGGAGAATTGGTTCCCTAACATAGTTGAGGGTTCTTTTCAACACGCTTGATTCTCAAAGGTAATTAGGATGATCTGAGCCCTTTGTATGCTTCAGCACTGAGCTGTGTGGCTTCTAAAATTTATCCAGCTAAGAAGCCAGTGAGTGAGGAGGCAGGTTTATTGGCAAGTAAGGACTCTGAGCAGGCACAGGAAGAATAACCTCCAAGGAAGGGGATCTAGATGACGGAAGACCTGGAAACAGAATTAAGAGAATTTGGCCTGTATCCTTAAAGCAATGGACCGAACCCTAGCCCCCTACCTGCATACACATTAGAGGAATGCGCTATGTGCTTCATTGGATGTAAAAGCATAAGTGTGCATCCAGACAAGGCTCCTACCTTCAGTGGGCTGGAAATTAATGAAAACATTTCCATGAGACAATATGCGCCTGCAGCAGCAGCTAAAGCTTGTGGGAAAGCAACAATCCATCCGTGTAGAAGGGTAAAAAGAAACACAGCCAGAGAATGTTGCTGTTGCTGTTAAGAAATGTCAACACACCATCAGCTCAAAGACCAAGCTGAAAAGTATGAAGAAACCTGGTAAGTCCAGTTTGCTCTTTCAAAATGTAAGGTCATTGTAGAACAAATCCATTAGCATCCCAGCATCTAAAACTGTCTCCCCACCTCGAATTTCTTAGGTCTTATCATGTTGAGAAATCAGACACTGTCTCTGGTCTATCCTGAAAGGCATTCGCTTTCCATGCATGTGAACACATACACACACACACAAACACAAATAGTATAGGATTATTGCACTTTAGTGGTTTGTGGGAGGAGAATCACTACCCACACTGAAGGAGTACTAGGTGTTCATTTACCACTCCATTCTTATCATTTTAAGCCAATGAAAAAAAGAGAAACAAATTAAGCCCCAATCTGTAATAACTCAACCATGCTAAGAGAAGACAGAAAAAGAAAATAAACTAGAATGGAAACTGTGGGTGCACTTTATATACAGACTCTTCAGCCCTTTGAAAGAAGTAGTGGTCACCCCCAGCTGGCCCATGAACTTAGCCACACCATGTAGTTCCCTGACTACCTACTAACTGCCCCTTCTAGTCTACTTTCTGTTGCTGCAGCAAACACCATGACCAAAAGCAACTTGGGAAGGAAAGGGTTGATTTCATCTGACCCTTTCAGGTCACAGTCCATCACTGAGGGAGAGCAGGAACCTAAATCAGTAAACAGAAGACGAAATCATGGCGAAATGTTGCTCATTAGCTCTCTCTCTCTCTCTCTCTCTCTCTCTCTCTCTCTCTCTCTCTCTCTCCTACACACTCATGTTCAGCTGGCTTATAGCCCAGGCTCACCTGCATAGGAATAGTAAATAATGTTACAGCATGACTGAGGTCCTACTGTGCGTTAGAAGACAGTCAGTCCCTTCTCAAGTAGCTCTGTGTAGAATAATTCAGTCTAAAGGTAAGAAGGAAGTAGGTCACAGGAGCCCAGGCTGTGGGGCTCATCCAAGCTCATCTCCAGAGCTTGACAATCAAAAATACATTATGTCTTACAAGACAATTTCCATAAAGCACCATAACAGAAGGAGGATAATGAGGTTTGGAAAAGAGTGAAATGGAGGGATGAGAGATAAGGGGGACTGCTGAGACAGAATGTCCTCTGGACATGACAGGACCAGTGCACTTGGACTCAGGGCAGCTAGGTTGCCTGCACAAGACCTGAACAAGATCAAGCCCTTTGACATTGCAGGACATGTGGGTGGCATCTGAAACCGTCCCTCACTAAGGGGTTATTGATAGTTGATGGCTGCAAGGAGAAGGAAAGTCGGTTTTCTTTAGGGGTGTGGCCCTGGTTAACTGTCCATGCTCCAGTGAATGAACCCACATGTGGGTGTGCATGGGCTGTACGAACTGGGCTCAGTGGAGTTATTTTAAAAGTAAAAATAGACATGAAACTAGTGGGGAGATGAGAGATCTAGGAGGAGTTGGACAGCGTGTGAATATGATCAAAGCACTTTGAATACTGAGTATATGTAAAATAAGTGTTTAAAGACATAAAAAAGTTCAAATAAAATTCAAAGAAAGTTAAATGCTAAGTAATTGGTAAATATATTCATTAAAAGTAGGATAAAGATTTAATATCTATTCTACCTTTAATTTTCTTTAAAAATCCATAAGAGAAAGAGTTTATAAACAAAAAATGGAAAGGAGGACAGAAAACCTATAAAAATATAAATAGAACATCATATATATATGAAAAATAGAGAACATATTTACTACTAATTTTTCAAAACACAAATGAAAATTCCTAACAGATTGACACATATTTTAGAGGTGATTTTTAATACCAGTAGAAAGGAGTGAGAAAAGCAAGCTTTCTCATATATTATCAGAAAACCTGCAAAGCTATTAGGCAATGCACATAAAAGTCATAAAAGTGTTCATACTTTAAAATCAATAATACCACTTCTAGAAATTTATCTTAAGTAAATGAGTGATGTAATAAAAGATTTATGTACAAAAACATTTATCACCCAGTTAAGATCTGCCATGGGGAAAAGATTCAGTAAGATTATAGTGTGGTCCTGTAACTGAATATTAGGCAGAAATTTAAAGTAATATTGTTGAAGAATATTTAGTAACAGACGTAAATGGTTATGATAAAATATTAATGTTAAAAACACATGGTACAAATTATGTACACTAATGACACCAATTTTGTAATATATGAATGTATCAAATTTTGTTACATGTGCATATATATTCTATACATGAGTCCAAATGACTGGAAAGAAATATATGAGGAGTAATACCTGTTAGACCCAAGGAAAAGGACTATGGGTAAACTCTACATTCCTGTTACAATTCCAAGTTTTTCTTTTTTTTTTTCATTTTCTATATTCTTTATTTACATTCCAAATGCTTTCCCCTTTCCCAGTTCCCCCTCCCCATATGTCCCATAAGTCCTCTTCTCTCCATCCATTCTCCTACCTTTCCCCCTCCCTTTTCTCTGTCCTGGTACTCCCCTACAATGCTGGATCAAGCCTTTCCAGGATCAGGGCCCTCTCCTTACTTCTTCATGGGAATCATTTGTTATGCTAATTGTGTCTTCAGTATTCAGAACTTCTGGACTAATTAATATCCACTTATCAGTGACTATATTGCATGTGTGTTCTTTTGTGATTGGGTTACCTCACTTAGGATGATATTTTAGAGTTCCAACCATTTGCCTAAAAATTTCATAAATTCATTGTTTTTAATTGCTGAGTAGTATTCCATTGTATAAATATATCACATTTTCTGTATCCATTCCTCCATTGAGGGACATCTGGGTTCTTTTCAGCTTCTGGCTATTATAAATAGGGCTGCTAGCTGGGCACAAAATAAAAAGTATCATTCACTCAATTCTGGACAAGGGAGTCCAGAACATTGAAACTGTATGTGGTAACCATAGATGAAATGATTTCATTGCCTTTCAACGTTTTGTTCGGCAAAGTGTATATGACATAAACATTTACCATCATACCCACATTACCTGTATAGTTTGCTGTGACTCCCTCGTTATCTTCATGCTTTTCATCTTGTAAGCTAAAACAGCACCCGTCAAACACTGACTCCCCCATTCTCCACCTTCTCAGCTCCTAGCAACCACCAGTCTACTTTGTCTCTGTAGATCTTCCCATTGAAGATGGCTTGTGTCTTGTGTGGTGTGTGTGTGTGTGTGTGTTAATGTATGTATGTGCATACATGTGCACAGGAGCCTGTGGAAGTGAGAATAGGATATTGGATCCCCAGGAACTAGAGCTATAGGTGATTGTGAGCTACCATGTGGGTGCTAGGATCCATACCTGCAGGTCCTCTGTTGGTTTTTTTGTTTTGTTTTGTTTTGTTTTTTTGTTTTTTTACTGCACTGCTGAGCTGTTTTTCTATCTCTACATTTTTCCTTTGTAAAGGATAAATAATGGTGAGGGGTTTTTTAGGAAGCATTATTCTATTTTTTTCCTTAGAGTCTGTACATTTTTTTATTCTACCACCAATGGTGCACAAGGGTTCTCATTTGTAAAGGCTAAATAATAGTTAAGTTTTTTTTAGGAATCATAATTCTATTTTTTTCCTTGGAGTCTGTACACTGTTACTCTACCATAAGGTTTGGTGCGCCATGGGTCCAATTTTTCACATTGTCAACAGTTGCTATTTTCTGGAGTAGGAGTGATTTTTGCTGCTTATTTTTGACAGCATCCATTCTAATAGGCGTGAAGTAGTACCTCACTGTAGCTCTGGTTTGCATTCCCCTGAAGGATAGAGAGATGACCATCTTTTCATGGACTCCTGGGTCACTTTTTATATCATCATTGGAGAAGTGTCTGCTAGAGTCTTTCTTCCAGTTTTTAACCAGTTTGTTTGTTTGGCTTGATTTTTTGTAGCTATGTGTATAATCTGGTTATTAATAGACATAATTTTCAGTCAATATCTGCAAGTCTGCTGGGTTTTCTTGATTCTGTCAATCAAGTAGAGCATTCCTATGTCAACATCAGAAATCCAAACTGTTCTGAAATTCGTTGAGCATCAACATAACACTCATTTTTGATTTGAGAGTTTCAGATTAAAGTCTATGAAACACTTGTTATAAAATCCAGGAACCTATGAAACAAGAAACTCATCCTAAGCATTTCAATTAAGGGATACTCAGTCTCTGCTGTCTTTTTGTGAACTTTTTAAAACTTTCCATGAAGTACAGTGTGTGTGTGTGTGTGTGTGTGTGTGTGTGTGTGTGTGTGTGTCAAATTCAGTTGCCTTTGGTGTCATATTCAGGAAACCATTACTAAATCTAATGTCATGAAGCATCTGATCTACTTTTTTTCCTAGAAGTTTTATAGTTTTAAGACTTTCCTTTAGGAGAGATGATTGGAGAATGGGTGGAGAGAAGAAGGCTTATGGGACATATGGGGAGAGGGGAACCAGGAAAGGGGAAATCACTTGGACTGTAAACAAAGAATATAGAAAATTTTTTAAAAAGAAAATTAAAAAAAAAAAGAATTGTCCATGGTGGGATGTGGCATCCCTAGACCCATGGGATTTTTCACAATGAACTCAGCATAAGGAATTTGAAAACTTGTCTGAAACAATGCTTTGCAGAATTAAGTAGGGTTACTTAAAATATATGTGTGTTTTCTATTCATTTTAATAATTTAAAATTTATATACAGTTGATTTAGAAATTTTATACACATAAATAAAATATACTTTATTCAAAAAAAAAGACTTTCCTTTAGGTCTTTGGGCCACCTGGAGCCCCCATTGGGGAAGCGCTGCATCGGTCCAGCTTCCATGTTTAACATGTGGACGCCTAGTTTCCCACGACCGTCTGCTGAATAGAGTCACTGCATTTTTCACTTCTTTCGAGGTAAAAGGAATTTTTTTCAAAAAATAAATTACCCTGCATTATACCTGTATGCATTATATGTCTTTGAGGAAAAAATGTTAGCACCCTCAGGAATTTGGAAGCACCAATATGCATAAACTCAATCATTACACCGCAAACAAATTGTCATTCCATGTGATCATGATGGGCTCTGAAAGCCACAATCAGAAATAGAAAGGGAATGAATAAAGAAATGAACAAATAGTGTTTCCCAGCCACTACTACCACAAAATACATTGAAACATATGTACCCATACTATCCTACTTTTAAGGAACTGTAATATACTAGTGATTTTCCTTACTCACATTCACTATGAAAATCATTAAATGCTAACACCATCAAAATTCTGCCAAATTCCATTGTGATCTAAGCATCGATAAGACAGACTTCTATAGCCATTGACCTTACCAGCTTTATGCTCTGTCAACTCAATTAGTGGCTTTATTTATTTATTTATTTATTTATTTATTTATTATTTTTGAGACAGGCATTTCAACTGAGAAGCCGAAGTTAGACTAGGTCAAAAGAGAAGTTCTGTAAAGAGCACCTAGAACCAGGTCTGCAGAGAAGAAAGCTCTTGTTCATCCAGTGAGAGCAGTCCAGTATTTTCATGGCCAGTGATACTTTCCACAAACCTCAGGGAAGGTACTGTAGGGTCTGACCCAACACCCACCATTAGCGCAAACACGGGACTGCACCCAGGGGTCTGGCTTGTGGCTCTAGTGATTCACGGAGCAATTCTGCCTCAGCTGAGGTTCAAGGCCATCCATGGTGATGGTTTGCACATGCTTACAGTCCATCTTCGAACTCCATAGGAAACTCAGACTGGGCAGAGTGAAGGCAGCAAATCCTTCACTCGGGAAAAGAGGGTAAATCTTTAAGGAAAATCTTGTTAGCAGCAAGAAGCTTTAAGGTATGAATAGAGTCACAGCACAAGAGTTTGTATGTCAAAAAGGGACTGGAAAACTTCCACCCAACGTTTCATAATGTGGCTCACACTCTCTATGTTCTTAATATAATTATACCTGAAGGACTCACATAGCTGCATGGCTATATTCTCCTTTAAAAGCTTCATTTATTTATTTATTTATTTATTCCTTTCTCCTTTTTCACTAAAATGAAGGAATGGATTAAATATTAAGAAAAGTTCATCATTTCATATTAACCTTAAATAAACTTAATATGCAACCCTTTATAGCTGTAGCCAGTGGACAATCTTAACTTTGGAGGTTTCCTTTAAAAGGTGCCCATGTGTACTAAGAATGTTGTGTAGAAAGTGCATTTCCATACTGTGAAGATCCCAGCATTTTGAGTGTAACTTCTGACTTCTCTAGTCAAACGTCACCAAATTTCTACTAAACAGAATGTATCTAGCTGGGGCCCATCCTAGAAACTTGAAGACCTTGGAGTGTTGCTATGGGCTTAACCTCTTTTATTCTTTTAAAAAAATCAAACTTTCATAGCATAACTTGGAAGCAACAAATATTTAAGCACAGTCCTCAGAGGAAAATAATTCATGTCTCAAATATTCAGCATTTTGTTCTTAGGAGTGGAAGAGGAAACATGGTTTTAAAAGTTTTCTTCAAAACACTGTTTTAAAAGTTTTCCTAAGACTTTATAATAGAAAAAGAAGTTAAAGAATGCTGAAATGTCAATATAAGATTTCAAGAACCAATAATGTTTTAAATACTAGTCTTGCAAAGTAGTTAATGTTTCTATTTAGAGATAATTGGAATTGACTCCCTGGACAACTCACTGAAATTCATATTATGTATTCAATTACAGAGAAACGTCCCCCAATGCAGAAGATCAATTATATGTGACTGCTTAGTTGATTAAAGCTTGCACATTCCTTCTACCCAGGTGAGTTTCTTCCTACTTGTGCATGTGTTTGTTATAGGCTGGATTTAGCCAGGCATCACAAAAATGCACATTTGTCAGGAATCAGAGCATTATCAGAAATCATGAAATGCTAAATGCTGCCCCCATGGAGCCATTCAGGAATTTATACATCACCTATTCTGCGCTCAGATGGCTGCTGGGTAACGTGAAACTAAAGAGGGAAGGGAAATGTGTATGTGTGCCAGTGGCAGCCCTTGAGAGACAGGTCTGAGTTAGGAACCAAGTGCCCAAAGATTTCAGTCTGAACCTTCCAGATTCCAGATTAGGCTTCAGTCGTGAGCAAGTCACTGGTTCTCTGAGCTTCCACATTCTCAACTCTGAAGTGAGGTCACAACTAGACTAGGCTGAGGGAAGTTATAAGGTACGCCCAAGTAATGTCTTTAAGACAATAGATGGTGAACAAAATACAACGACTGCTATATGGTACAAAGTCCTGAGGAAGAAAAATTAACGTAGAATTATTTTTAAAAATCCATAAATTTGGCCAAGCCATGGTGGTGCCTGCCTTTAATCCCAGCACTTGGGAGGCAGAGGCAGGAGAATCTCTAATGTTGAGGCCATCCTGGTCTACAGAGTAAGTTCCAGGACAGCCAAAGCTACACAGAGAAGCTGTCTCAGGAAAAAAAATCTGAAATCTGTGAGAGTCACTGTACCTACAAGGGTAGAGAATGAGTGAACTGGAAAGAGTCATCATCTAAGTCCCCAGTGGGAAAGGCCAGACCAAGATGGTGGTGACAAAGTGCACCACACCTAAGGAAGGACAGTGGCTGTGAGAATGTTGGATCTTGGAGCAGAGTGTGTACAGGAGAAGACAGCCCAAGAAAGTCCTCGTCTCCGTGCAGGAGAATCTATTTATCTGGTACTCCTGATGCTAAGAAAGTAACCACTAATTACTCTGTGGTTGGAGGATAATCGTCTCAACTCCATCAAAATGATGAAGTTTGGATTTTCTCCTATAAGCAGATTTGTTCTTATGAGAATCTTAAGGTAGCGTGGGGAGGGCAAGAGAGAAATGTGAGGAGAGTAAAGACATTCCATTGTCCTCCTGACTTACTCCAGTTCTAGAGATCGAACCCAGGGCCTTGAGCACGTGGAACTTGCTTTACCTCTAAGCTACAACTTCTGCCCAGCCTATGATTCTTTAACACAGAAGCCTACATATTTTCAAAGGCAGAGCTCAGATCTCTGACACAATATAGGAATTGCAGCAGATCGTCCCGTTCTGCTTTGTATGATCTCCACACCTGCTTGAGTATAGGGCACATCAATATGCCAGTGTTTGGCTGAAACATGGGCATCTTCAAAACCGGATACAGAAGCTAACGCAGGACTCCATTGTAGCTACTGCTCACCGCATCCACTCAGGAGGGACCAGCAGACAGGTATGAGTCACTAGTAAGAAGGCTGTCACCTCACTCTGGCAAAGTTACCACATTTCTGGGAGATCTTAGCAGAGACTTGGCATGTAGGTTTGAGATGCTGTGTGAACTGTTGAACTGCAGACTAGGTCCGGGCCACTGCCAGCTCTGCTCTGCTAAGGGAGAAAGCATCTTTCTCCTAGTGCCTCCCACCCACAGGCTCACCGAGGCAGGCCTTGGAAGACAGAAGCTAGGTATGTCTCACTCAACCTGGCATCAGACTATCAGTGCATGTGTATACCACAAGTGGGCAGTTTACTGCTAGCAGCCACGGGAGCTGTGATGTTTCAGATTGTCCAAGGCTGATACGGACACCAGGAAGCCCACAACCACAGACTCCGGCAAATACGGTGGGGGTGCGTGCTGCAAGGAACTGAAAAGTTCAAGGTCTATTTTCATCTCAGGGATGTTTTTGCCAGGATGCCCTCTCATTCTAGACCAGTTGCTAGGATACAGTAAGAAGATGAATGCTTGCCACCCTGGTTACTTTAGTGCACAGATCATTTTTCCTGGAAGTTTTGCAGAGGATGCATGCATTTTGTTTGTTTGTTGTTTTGTCTTCAAGGTCAAAAATGAACTTGTGGATTTAGTTTTCAAATTATGAAGCACTAATAGCTGATGATATCAGTTTTCTTATCACACCGATGCTGAAAATCATGCATCCATGAATACAGAAACAGAACCAAGGCGAGTTTTATAGGGAAGAGATAGAAAAAGGAATTGGAAGAGCATGAGGGGGAAGAAAGAAAGGGAAGGTGATATCAGGGGAAAGCAATGGGGAAGAAAAGAGAGAGGCCAGCCAATGTCCAAGGATAAAAGCTTTTTCAAAAAACATTAACTCCCTTCATCAACTTCTGTCTCTTGTCAAGAGTTCCTCACAAGACTTTTACACGTGAAACTTAACTCCCACCTGTTTAGTTAATTATGGAAATCCAACATGGAAACCATTACTTCCCTGTGTAAATTTATTCACCAGGTGTTGTCCACCCACTGCCCTCCTGGTTCTCAAGCTGAGAACTCCTCAAGATCCCGAGGAGTGGGGAATCCACAGGGAGCTTTCACACCATTCCTGAAGATGCCAGCAGGAAGGAGGCAGGGCTGTTCCCCAGCCCGACTGGGCTTGCATTTTTAAGAGATAAGCGGTTAGTAAGACTTAACTGTACCACGAGGTCTGTGTTGGTGGGGGGGGGGGGGGGAGTTTCCCCTGGCTTGAAAACTTGCAATGTGTTCTACAGGCAAATCCAGGCACTCCTGCTGTGGGAGTTGAGGGTAAGGTAGGAGCCCACTGGTGTTATCTGAACTCACAGACAAAGAATGCCAGACATATACCAACCTTTTTCCTTGCCAGCCTTCTTACAGAAGCTTTGGGGAAACTTACAAGTCTGAGGAGTAAAATTACAGGCAGGCGGAACACCCTAACCTTTGCATGGAAGCATGATTTGTAACTGAGAGCCACGTGGGCTGGACACCAGCAATAGCTGGGGGCACACCACGCAGTTGTTAGAGATGGTGATTGCAGATACCCTTCCATCTGTCAAGGAAATTGCCCAGGGATGAGGAATCCCAGAGACCTGGTCATCCCACCATACCTAAAGCACTTGCCCCAGGAGATGGTCTAGGTAGGGACTGCAGGCAGTTCACATAATCTGCTCAGAGCCTGTGTTTCTCCCATTGAGTTCAGTCCTCTGAGCCCAGCTTCTCTGGGGATTCTGGTTGGTCAACACTTCATGGAACTATAAGAGGTAGGTTAACTTGGGGAGAGGGGGAATATAGTTTCTGTTGCTCCTTTAGTCCTGACTAGAACGGAGAATATATGAACTCATCTCTCATTGATGAGCGCTGGCTATTTTTCCACTCTGCTTGTCTTCCTTTTGGTCTAAGTGATACACTGGAGGAAGGTCAGACCTCTTCCCCGAAAGACCCACCTCATGTTTATCATGCTATATTCAATCAGAAAGTGGTTGGTTACCCCCACAGCATTCACACTACTGTGGCACTCAGGAGTATATCTTCTTATACCAGACATTATTGTAGTTCACAGCTGAGTAAGAATGTTGATGACCCCCACTTCTCACCAGCCTACATAGCACCTTTCAGTACTCTGAAAGCTAGCAGTAAGGAGAAAGCTTTCTGGTCAGTAACAACTTGCTTTCTCTGTGGGCAATGACCAAAGTGGTATCTTCCACAATAGGGTCTTATCAAGTTCTGATAGGCAACCAAAAGCAATAGCAATAGTCCGTATTGTTTGGGGGATCTCTAAGACACCCATGATAACAACTTGAGTGAAAGTATCCCAATCTGGAACTGTGCTTTTCGTGTGACAGTCTATGGCTTCTTGGGGGGGGGGAGGGAGTATTATCTCATATCTGGAATGATTTCTGCACAAGTAGAAATGTTCTGTCATTAACTTGCTGGAGTGTTGGCCAAGAGCTCTTCCAGCTGCCACAATGTTCATTAGAGACAATTCGGTAGGGATATTTCCTGGTGAGCATCACTGTGTGACCTGAAGGTCCTCATTTGTTTGTTCCTGTTCCCATAGGTTCACCCAGACCTTTCCTCCTCAAGTCGCCTTCTCCTGATCTTCCAACCAGTCTCTAATGAAATCGCAACCAGTAGCTAAGGCAATCCCTTGTGTGT
Organism: Apodemus sylvaticus; assembly: GCF_947179515.1. Classification (NCBI taxonomy): domain Eukaryota; kingdom Metazoa; phylum Chordata; class Mammalia; order Rodentia; family Muridae; genus Apodemus; species Apodemus sylvaticus. Next base: position 36,438,040 of record NC_067472.1, read on the forward strand.
ACACTGTATCATATTGGATGCTGGTAAGAACAGTCCTAGATATGGAGGAAACTTGCTATAACAACCTACAAGGTACTTTGGCTTCCAGCTCCCAGAAGTTAAACATTAAGAGCAAGGTTCATAACTACAAACCTGCCTCTACATCTCAAGGCTGTGAATTTACCTGTTCACAGTAGGATTACTTTTTGATGGAGATATTCTTAAAACCTAGGCTATAAGCACAATCCTCAAATCATCATGCGTGTCTGCTTTCAAACAGAACAGAAAATCATACACACAAAATGATACTAAAGCCATGTCTTGTCTTGCTGCATGTGGGCAGACCCACAGATACCTAAGGTGACCAAGCCCACTGCTTATCAAGTTGGCATGTTGTACTGTAGTAATAATCTTTCCTAATGTGTTCAGCATGGACCCATGACGTCTCTCTCCATCCTGGTTTTGAGAAACTGTAGAATTTCTATTATAATTGGTAGTTTTTAAAAACAAACTCTGATGATGATAATTTTTTGTTAAAAGCTCCCAGTTTAATGAGGCTCTTTTATTTTAGTTAATTTTGCTTAGGTTTTTTTTTTTTATTATTTGGTTTGGTTTGGTTTTGGTTTTTGAGATGAAGTTTTTCTATAGGGTTCAGACTGGGATCATCCTGCCTCAATCTTCCTGTTAGTGTAATTACAGGTATGCCGGCTCATTTTTGTTTGCTTGTTTGATTGATTGATTGATTGATTGATTGATTGATTGATTGGAGTGTTTTTGAGACAGAATCTCACTATATAGCCAAAGTTGTCCTTGAACTCATATTCTTCTTACATCAGCTTTCCAACAAGTAGGATGAACAGGCATATACCACTACACAGGGCTTATTGTTAGAAAGTTCCATTCCTCCTAAGAGCCAACTTCTCTGATCATCTGGGACCAGATGCATTCATTCCAGTTTGGCCAGACTGAAGGCTGGCACTAAGGTGGACCATGCAGAAGATGTCCAGCTACACATGACCTGTGTGGTAGGTGAATCTGAACCCAGGAGTTCAATGTAAGGTGTAAGTTAATTGCAGAGAATGGGTACACAATGAAACCAAATAAAGAACAATGTGTGTCCTAGTCTCTGACAGGCAGTAAATTGCCAGTCCAAAATCACATTCTCAGTTTCTGTTTTAATTTCTTTTTGAGCTCTAAGCTTCCTGAAAAAAAAAAATGAGTTTCTCAGTAGGGGCCGAACTGACTGATTTATTTGCTTCACAAAGGTTTCAAGGACTTAAAAAAGAAATGTGATTTTAATTTACAGCTTTTAAAACTCACTCTGCGTCAAGTGGTTTACACATTAAAGTTGTAGCTACATGTCAACATGGCTTGTTGGAAAGTTTAGAATTCAACCTTTAAAGCTTGGAGCAGTGGCGACAACGTTATGGTGGTAGCTGTGTTCTTTTGTTGGTTATAGAAGTTGAGCAACCGGTCTGGCTAGTTTTTCTCCTGACTGACTTGACAGCTGATCTTGATATTATTGTTAAAACAACCTGCAAGATGCTTTGGCTGCCAGCTCCCCAGAAGTTAAACATTAAGGGCAAAGTTCATAACTACGTAAAGCACCTTCATACTTCAAGCTGGACTCACCATCAAGATTTTAGCAGCTCTTAAAACCGGCTTATTAGAGTTAGATCCTACAAGGATACAATTTCTATGCTGTAGCTGACACAACTCAGTGATTAACCATCCCTGTTGGGGGATTCCTCCCCTTGAGAGGAGTTCACAAGATGGGAAGTGGGGTGTGTAACGTAGGCTCAGAACTCAGCTAAGCATGGAGTACAATTTTTCTACTTAAGGCAACCACTTTCAGATGTTACCCTCAAGGATTCCTGCTACTGTGAGTGGCCACAGACACAGTTGCCTAGGAGTAAGCAAGGGTCCTCTTAACTTCCCTACTTCTCATGTCTTACCCATTCTTTTTTCTTTTGAAGAATTTATTTCATTTTCTAGAAACAAAATAAAATGGAAGATAGTACTGCTAAGTCGTATGATGGTGATCCTATCTTTAATTTTGGACCCTATGTTTAATTCTTGCATGCTCTTTTCCATAATAGCTCTACCAACTCAAATACCTGTTAGGATTCTGTCTAAACACCACCCCACAGTTACCTGACAACAGCCAGGTAGGTCTGGCCCACTATAGAAGGGGCTGCTTGCCCCTCCTCTCCCTCTTGCTTCTCTTGCCTCTCTTATTCTCTTAGCTTCTCTCTTGTCCTCTCTTGGGCTCTTCCCTTCCCCTTCCGCTCCCCCCTCTCTGCTCTCTCCTTCTCTCTGCCTTTTCTCTGCCTCCTTCTCTGTCTCTACTATCCCCTCAATCTGCCTCATGCCCTGAATAAACTCTATTCTATAAACCCTGGTCCCTCAGGGGGAAGGTGTTATGGTTTCAGCACCAATGTTGTGATAAAAAGAGAAAGAGGTTTTACAGAATATGGTATGCAGCGGTGTGGGGGAAAAGGGGGTGACCAGGCGGGCCCATGCCCAGGCATCCCCTCCCCCTGTACTACAATTTTTAAAAAGATAAGGGATGTTGAGTTCAAAAGTCAAAATTCCCACTGTTTCTGTCTTCTGCTGGTCCTTCATTCCTTCTCCCTCTGAATACAACAACAACAGCAACAACAAAAACCTTTTATTCTAAATTAGTAATTGTCCATAAACCTCACATTCTGGGCTTTTCCTTCCATGGTCTAGTTTCATGCTTTCTAATCCATGTGTTCCTTAAGATTGCCATTGTTGATGTTGGTATCCAAGGATGGATGAAGCTGCGTGTGAGGGTAAGTCATCTCACTGAATGTGTTCATACAAAATTAAAGGGATTATCTGTAATATTATGGAGAAGAAAGTTGAGTTAGAGGCATCTTGGGTCTCCTCAAATCTTGAGATTCTATCTGATTGTGGAACATCAGTTTCCCTGGGTAGCGTCAACATAGTGGGATCCAAACTGTTATATTAATAGCAATAAACACCTTCCTGGTTATTTCTAAACATCTCTATGAAAGTCTCACTACATGTGTTTGTGAGTCCTAACATCTGGGCTCTTCTTTCTCTCCTGTGCTACTGTTTATAATGATGACCCTTTTTGAAAGTTTGGATACACTAAACTGCTTGTCAGCACATGGCATGACTTCCAGAACACACTGTTCAGTTGCCCCTATCAAGTACATTAATCTTGATGGCCAGTACTATCCAATCTACCAGGTGCAGCCTGGGATGCATAGAAGCATCCAGGTAGCAAAGCAGGTCTGAATTCATTGGGTTCCTCAGCGTGAAAGGTATAGGATGCAATGTGGCAGAGGGACAAAGAATGCCACTCTCCCTGTTGGTGATGATACTACCATATGGTCCGTGGTGGAGGGATTGGGGTGAGGTTGAATCATTGGTTCTTGTTGTAGCAGTGTTCATCCAATCCTCTCCATGACCTTGTGATAGGCAGAGTACACTTCATTTCCTTTGACCATATGGCTTGCTTTGGTTAATGAGATGTTAGGAGATAAGACATAAGTAGAAGCCTCTTGGCCTTATTCTTTGCTCTGCCATCACTGTGAGAACTTCTCTGGGTAGCCTGAATCCCAACATATAAAACCAAGCAAAAGTAAAAATTTACCCAGATATCGACAGATCCAAAACCTACATCAGAACCACTGCTGTTCACTCACAGAACATGGACATGACAGTAAGAGCTTGGGGATGACTTGTTTTGCAAGATTATTGAAAAAGCATTAAAGTGACTCTGCTTCAATAAAAAGGTTTGCAGTTCCCAAACCCTTGACACAAAAAAGGATTCTAATATTTTCTTTGCCTTTGCAGCATCTGCAAACTCACAAACATACAAGGACTCAAAGACTAGGCTGCTTATAAATCTGAATGCTAAGAATAGCATTAGATGTAGAGTTCATTATCTGCTTTGATGCCTGGGAATCGATTGGGATAAGCTTTTTTTTATTTTATTTTTTTTATTCGATATATTTGTTATTTACATTTCAAATGATTTCCCCTTTTCTGGCTCCCCACTCCCCAAAAGTCCCATAAGCCTTCTTCCCTCCCCCTGTTCCCCCATCTACCCCTTCCCACTTCCCTGTTCTGGTATTGCCCTATACTGCTGCACTGAGCCTTTCCAGAACCAGGGGCTACTCCTCCATTCTTCTGGGACATCATTTGATGTGTGGATTATGTCTTGGGTATTCCAAAATAGCAGTCTCCAAACTGGGTTCTCCAGATCTGTAGAGAATCTGTTGAGGAACCCAGAAGAAATTCACAAGAGGACTGAGGAAGGGCCATGGTTTCAGAAGGGACTTGCTTCAGCTTGGGCTTCTCATGTGTGTGTGTGTGTGTGTGTGTGTGTGTGTGTGTGTGTGTGTGTTAGAGTTCTCTACAATGTTTCATTGAAGACATTGTTCACTCCCCCTCTTTAACAATAAGTGAGTCCTTGAAAATTAGAGCAGCTTTGTTAGAAAACAACATCATTTTCAGCCCCTTGAGTGAGGATTCTCCAATCCTTCAGAGCTGTCTAGGAATCCTACTGTGTTTTCTTGGTTGGCACACTCTTTCACTCTGTACTAGAATGATTCATACCATCAATTCCAACTTTAAATCCCTAGTCTCCCTGTCCCATCTGTTTCATACCTCTTGAGTTTCCTAGTTTCTTGTCAGACTCTAGTTCCTTACTAGTTGAGAAAATGTCCTCACCATCTTGGCCTATAGGCATGCTTCTGGACATCTTCTAATGATTTACACGGGTGGGCCCATTGAAGGGAAGAGGTGCAACATCTCTGGGTAGGTGTGCAAGAACGAAGACTTGGGAATCAAGCCATGGGAATCAAGCCAGTAAGCACTATTGCTCCATGGTCTCTGCTTTAGTTTTTTTTCCTCTAGATTACTTCTGTCTTGGAGTTTTCATTGCTGTAAGGAGACACCATAACCAAGGTAACTCTTATAAAGGACAACATTTAATTGAGGCTGGCTTACAGGCTCAGAGTTCATTATGATCAAGTTGGGGAGCATGGCAGCATCCAGGAAGGCATGGTGCTGAAGAAGGAGCTGAAAGTACTACATTTTGTTCTGAAGGGAACCAGGAGAAGACTAAGGCAGCTAGGAGGAGGGTCTCCAAGCTAGCTAGGGGGGTGAGCCCACCCCCGCAGTGACACAATTTCTCCAACAAGGTCACACCTACTAATAAATAGTGCCACTCTCTGGGCCAAGCATATTCAAACCACCATGTTCTTCCTGCTTAGATTCTTGCCCTGACTTGCCTCAGTAATAGACTATTATGGAGAAGTATAAGATAAAATAAACTATTTCCTTCCTTAGTTGCTTCTGGCCATGGTGTCTTATCACAGCAACAGAAACTAAGACACCTCTCTAATGAGGACTTTCTATTCCACCCAAATCGCAACTATAGTGGATGTATTCATGAAATTTTTTCCCCAATGTGGCTGCCTTCTCTGCCCTGAGTAGGAGAAGATGCACCTAACCTTGCAGAGACTTGATATGCCAGGGTGGGGGATACCCAGGGAGAGCCAACCTCTCAGAGAAGAAGGGGGAGATAGAAGGAATGAACCCTGTGAGGGGGGACAGAGGGCAGAAAACAGTGATTGAAATGTAAAATTAATTAATTAATTAACTAAAATCAGAAACAGGCAAATGCTGTTTCCCCACTCACCTTGCCCATTTTACTCAGCCTGGGCCTCAGCCCATGGAATTGTGCTACTCACATTCACTACAGGTCTTTGCCCACTCAATTGAATCTCTTTAGAGTTACCCTTGCAGACACACCCAGAGGTTTATTTCCTAAGGGATTCTAATTTCATCAAGGTGACAGTCCTACTTAACCATCACATTGGTACCCAAGAATTATTCACCAGATGAAGGAATAGACTGTTTTAGGAGGGACAGCTACCAGTGCACTTCTGACAAGAGGATACCTAGCAGTGGTCCAAAGGAAGAGCTTGAAAAAAATAAAACTAGAGATCTAGCCCACTGCGCATCACATGGTCCCGACGTTTCCAACTCAGCTTCTCAGCTTCTCTGATTACACAATAGAAAGGATGGGAGAGAGAGAGAGAGAGAGAGAGAGAGAGAGAGAGAGAGAGAGAGAGAGAGAGAGAGAGAGAGAGAGAGAGAGAGGAAGGAGGGAGAGGGAGAGGGAGAGAGGGGGGAGGGAGGGAGAAGGGGGAGGGAGAGAGAGGGAGAGAGAGAGAGAGACTGCACTAAATGTACCCATCTTTCCTGCAGACAGCTGCACCTCCTCAGTCAAGAGTTTCTCAAGGAATGCCTAAGATCCTATATTCTGCTAAATATATTCCTATATTTAGCAGAAGGGTGGCTGGCCTTCTGCTAAACAAACTTTCAAACTCCTATGTCAAGTGATCTCTTCCAACACCAACAACCCAGAGCTCCAAGGGATCTCCTTTGTTATTGCAGGAGCCTAGTTTATACAGGACTTTCCCACTGAATAAAGACCCCAAGTCTTTCAAAAAACCCTCAGTTCTGGGCCAACCATGACAGTGGTCACCCACTTTAATGCATTCCCAGCAGGTAAGTTTTTCTAAAGAAATGACTGGGGTTTTCTGGCATTCTCCCCTGCCTTCCATTCTGTTCTGTGGCCTGAATCCAAATGCTACAGGGCTGCTTCTCCATTTCTGTACATCTAAATGGGTTCTAGACCATAAGTTTCAGGACTCAAACCATCCCAAGCATACTTCTGGTTATCGTGCCAGGGAGTCTTTAGGACTGGCCAGTAACGAGGACTGCAGGAAAAACCCAGATTGCCAGGGAAAAACAGCCTCTCCTTCTGCTTCCCATTACAAGAACAAGAAACGGAATCCTGAAAGTCTTTGTCTAGTGATGGAGCTGAGTTTACAATATCCCACAGTCACCTCCTTAAAACAACTATGGATATAGAAGCTTTGCTCAGGAAAAAATATATATATCCTTTTGGTCTTCTATACACTAATCTGAAAATAGGAATTTCACCAGCATTTCTCAGAACTTTCTTTTGAGCAACATCAAATGTATATGGAATCACTCAATAGCTTTAAAAGATTGCTTTATCCATTTCTCCTCATAATCACTAATTGCTATTTCAGCTGTCATTATTGATAAACATGCCTGGCACAGATTCAAGACACTAAAACTAGCCTATCTTTTTTTTTCTTTTTTTTCTATTCGATATATTTTTATTTACATTTCAAATGATTTCCCCTTTTCTAGTCCCCCCACTCCCCGAAAGTCCCGTAAGCCCCCTTCTCTCCCCCTGTCCTCCCACCCACCCCTTTAGCCTATCTTTTAAAAGGCGGTCTGGAGACTATTGAGATGGCTCAGCAGTTAAGAGCACTGCTTGTTCTTTCAAACTCCCTGGTTCAAGTCTTACCATTAGCCCAGAACTCTCTGTAACTCCAGCTTCAGGCAATCTCGTGTTATCTTCTGGACTCCACAGATACTGCATACATGTATTATAGATGAATTTAAAACAGTCATAAGCTGACATAAAATAAAAATAAGAGCTCAACAAAAATTTGTAAAGACAATCTGATTTGGACAGTGATCATCAAAGGAAAAGAAGATGCTTAAAGGATCAGAGTTTCCTAAATTTAACCAGCTTCGGGGTGACCAAAAAGAAGTTTGTGTGTCCATCACTACACAACAGTTGATGAATTTTTAAAATGTTATTTAATAACTAATAGTCATTTTATTTAAATTATTTAAAACTGAAAGTAATGATAGGATGGGTGAATAGAACGTGATGTTTGTAAAATGAAATTCTATATACCAAAGAAAAAAGAAAGGTCAATTTGTAGAGGAGAACACATGAATCCTAGATGTGAAAACTAAATGAAAAAGCCAGATATACATAAGTACATATATGTATCATACATTATATATAACATGTATGCATTATATATAATAGCATGTATGTATGCATATGTGTGTGTGTATATATATATATATATATATATATATATATATATATATATACATACATACATACAGTTCCTAGTACATATAGGAAATGGAGAAATGACTTAGCAGTTAAGAGCACTGGTTGCCCTTCCAGAGGATCTGAGTCCAATTCCCAGCATCTTCATGGTGGGTCACGACCTTCCATAACTAGAGTTCCAAGGGACCCAAAACCCTCTGGCTTCTACAAACACTAGGAACACATGTGGTAGCCAAACTTAGATGCAAGCAAAACACTCCCACATACAAAATGAAACAGTAATTGAAGCTTTTTTTTTTAACAAATTTACAGGCACTTGCTACAAACCCATTACCAGAAGACACAAGTATTGGCACATTCATATGACACTTAGCATATACACTAAACCTGACATAATTAACTGCTCTATGACCTAGATAATGTTCTTACATTCATCATACTGATTAGGGACCTAAGACTAATAAGTAATGGAGAAATGGAGTTTGGATCAGGAGATTGCTTACCAGAGTCTGTGCCCTCCACCACTTTAACGTCTAGCCTACTTGACATTTCTGTATGTTGTCCTACTCCAAAAGTTACATTTACTGAACTTTAATAAGCCAGGTTGTTATGTGTTGGGTTTTTTATTAGGAAGGTTTTTCGTTTTGCCCTTGATGCTTGGATTCATGATAGACTCAGATTATTGAATATCTGTGTCTTCTCTCTCTCCCTTTTTATCCCTTTCGCCCCTTTTTCCTTCTTCTTATAGCAGAGAAATAGAAACTTGCCTCTTCCTTTCCATCTTCACATACCACACTGATGAAGGCCAAGGCTGCCTGGGCAGGCCAGGCCTGGCATTTCCAGTGGTAATCTAATGTGCCATAAAATGTTTCAGAAAGATATTATTTTACTTCTTGGAGTGCTGATCAAGTTCTCCTTAAACAGGATCACAGTGAATTTTATACCAAACCAAAGCCAAACAAGGGAAGGAGTTAAAGGTCTCTGCTTCGATGTAGAGTCATCTGAGACCCTTTTCTTTTCCCTCTCTGCAGCGAGGGAGAACCGGTGCTTTAAATCACAAACATCGTTGTCAATAAGTACAAGAAAACCTAATGCACCAGAGGGCAGGAAGATCAAAGCTTCGCACCTGGAGAGCACCACATGGTGAAGATTTAATATAACAATGCCACCTTGACATAAATCCTGAAAAGATTGCTCGTGGACACACGCTGCCCCCCAAATGATCGGAGGGGTCAGATAACGGATATCTAATACACATGGCTTCCCGATGGGAAGTGTTCCTTTTCTACTCACCTAGCTGCTGACATGAGGCCGAGAGACTACTTTGTTTTAAGCTTCTCGTGTCTAAAATTGACATTGCAGGTTTTGGATCAGGACACGGCACATCTGCAAGCTGGCGGAAATACCAGGGTCCGGCATGCTCCTTTGATTGTTACATTTAAGATATCATGTGTGCTACCAGCTCAGCTGCTGCAAGGCATTAGTGACCATTCCTCGGGCTTGTAAAGTACTTTGGAAATACTATAGACCAGGATTAGAGCAGATGAGTATTCCACATGGCTTCAGGAGAGATGATAACCAAAAGGGAGACTGGATAGTTAAATTGATCTATGAGCTGCATATGGGAAACAATATCTTCAGAATCTTGCTCAAGGTATGCACATGAATGTGTGGTGATAGTTTGGAAAGTAACATATTGGTTAAGCTATAGATAGCAGGGACGGCGGGGAGAGTGGGAGGTATACATGTCCAACCCTCTTCTCGGTTTTTTTTTTGTTTTTTTTTTTTTTTGTAACGGTCTAAAAGCAAAACCAAAACTGAATCCCAGTAACCACCACTGAAATGTCACTTTGGAATCCGGCTGACAAGTTCTGTGGCTTTTTTTACACAAGCGAGAAGCCAGTCATATGGAAATTGTGAGCGGAGTGTAAGGTAGCAGGGGGTTCGGTATTACATTGGACGTAGGAAACTTTAGCATGTGTTGATAATATCCTGGAAACATTCCCAGTGATAAAAATAAGATCACTTTCATTTATATAGGTCACTCAATGCTGCTGGATCCCAAATAGCATAGAGAAGTCTATGTGGGCATATCTATAATTTATAAATCATTACAGTCATATGATTTATACTTACTTGGTTCACCTGATACTCACATGATGAGAAACATATAATTTTTTATATGTTTTATATGGTCACTGTCTGTGACCCAATGCTCTGTGATCACGCAGCATGGCCCCCAATATTCTTCTCATGTGACTTTACCCACCACTTCATGTATTAGGAAAGATAAGCACTGTAATTCATAATTTACAGATTGTGAAACTGCATCCCAAAGAAACGTAATAACTTTGACAACTTTTCATAGAGATTATGTAGCAGACATTCATGGACCTCTGACTTGACTTCCATCGAGGCTAGGATAAATTCTAGAATACCAACCTGGGGGGGGGGGGGGCGTGAACACCTGAACTAATTGACTCTGTCAAAACCATCATCAAGAAACAGTGGGATTCATGGATACTGCAAGAAATGGAATGATGAGACAGTCTTGTAAGGTTACTTTGCCACCCACATTGCCTCTGTGGTAAAATACATGCACGGCATCATTTACTGGAAAAAGTTTAGTCTGGTCTTGGGGGCTGCTACAACCTAGGCGTGGACATTCACTCTCTGCAGTCAAGGCTTTGTCCTACAAGGAGAATGTATGCTTACCTCTTTGCAATGTCTTATACAACAAATACTCCAGCTCAGTATTTTGAGGATCTTGCTGTCCTGAGTATATGTTTGAGTTTTAACTGGAGGTCCTCACACTGTTGGAAATAAGTAAGAGCGTGGCCCACTCCTCTGCCAGAGGCAGAACATGTACCAGCCTGAGTATAACTTTCTATATAAGTGGCTCTGAGTTACAAAATGTTGTTCAATTGATTTAATTATATCCTAATGAGCCAGGAAAGGGGTGTGGGAATAGGAACTCAGTGAGGCGCCACAACAGATTCATTTCTATGCTGTTCCTAAACATTAAACAGGCTGCTTGGGAGCGTGGGTCCCAGGAGGAAGCCAGGACTAGGAAAGAGGACAGACAAGATGCATTGAAAGAGAAGGAGACAGATACTCAATGCCTCCTGTCTAGGGCTCCTCTGTGAGCAGAGAAAGGTTAAGGATAGCCGTGCCCTGAGCGAGAAGTGTCTATGTCTAGCAATTCAGAAGACCCAGCTCTTGTGTGTTGACTATACACTCTTTTCATAAGCGGAAGCCCATTGTCACCGTCCAGCTTGGAGACATAGAAATCTGCCAAGGGTCATCTAAATAAGACAGTCCCAGTGGTTCTGACTGGGATTTCAGTGAACATGCAAAGGCCCTTTTCAGAACCAACAGGCCTGACTAGCGAAGCCCTTGGATTTTCCCCGACAGCTGGCCCATGGACGGCAGAGTGAGAACTCGGAGCGACTGCTTTGATCCACATTTCTTCAGCTCCGGGACTGCCTCCTGCGAATGGCCTCCCGGCAAAGCCTGTGAGTCCCGAACCCCTGGGAAAACGGGAAATACAGAATACAGCCCTTTGTTCTTTAGCAGGCCTGTCAAAATTCTTTAATTTAAAATATATCCCCTTTCTCACTTGCATTCAGTTATTCCTTGGCCAAAATGTCTCCATGAGTGTATGTATTTCCTGCTTAGGATTTTCTTTTTTAAAAAAATCCTTCTATATTAGAGAACAAGTGTGTCTTGCACAGTTTGAAGCAGAAACCGAACTGACAAAAAGCTTTTTATTTTATTTTTTTTTACTACATTAGCTGCGGTTACAACTTCAAACCCTGGTAGGATTTCAATCACACTGAGATACATGCAATTTATGACAAAATAAAATAACACTAAGACACTTGAAATATAAGAATATTCTTAATTTACCATTTTTGCAATACTGTAAAAATATACCTTTATGCTTAAGTGAACATATCAAGTTTTAAAAGTTATTTTCTTCACAACCCTAAGAGAGATTCAGGCATAGAGGCTGTGAATGACTTTTCTGTGAAATTTTAGGGAACTTGGGTTTCTGTCCAACAGTCAGCTGTGGGGACATTTTGCTGAGCACACTATATTTCCATCTCCCTCCTGCCCCTAAATTCTGAAGGACACAAATTACTAGCCATAAATCTGCCTTGTCCACTGAGGGTGAAATTATATCATTTGGGTGACTTTGGTTTGCTATTGGGCATTTTTCCTCTTATCCACTTGATAAGCTATTTCCTGGACTTCGGGGTTTCAGTTATATATGCTTTTTCCAATGTAATCTATTCTTTCTGTCATGGCTCAATTTCATTGACCTTCATTTATGTGCAAAATAATATCGACAACATGGGTGGAGTATTCTCTCAGTTGGTAAGGGTCTGGGCTACGGGTAGAAGGACCCACATTTTAAAAATTAGTTATATGCCAGATATGGTAGTGTATATACCAGATATGGTAGTGTATATACCAGATACGGTAGTGTACATGCCAGATATGGTAGTGTATATACCAGATATTATAGTGTATATGCCAGATATGGTAGTGTATATGCCAGATATGATAGTGTATATACCAGATATGGTATTGTATATACCAGATATGGTAGTGTATATACCAGATATGGTAGTGTATATGCCAGATATGGTAGTGTATATACCAGATATGGTATTGTATATACCAGATATTATAGTGTATATGCCAGATATGGTAGTGTATATGCCAGATATGATAGTGTATATGCCAGATATGATAGTGTATATACCAGATATGGTATTGTATATACCAGATATGGTAGTGTATATGCCAGATATGGTAGTGCATATACCAGATATGGTAGTGTATATACCAGATATGGTTGTGTATATGCCAGATATGGTAGTATATATAACAGCACCATAATCCCATCACTCAGGAAGCAGGAGCAGGCGCATTGCGGAGTAGAAACTAGCCTGATTGATACAGAAAATTTCAGGCCAGCCAGGGCAACACAATACGATCCTGCATCCAAAACACAATAAATTACTTAATTAATTAAAAATATATCGTCGTCGTCGTCGTCGTTGTGGTGGTATGCAATTGTAATCTGAGAGCTAGGAAGCCAGATACAGGTGGATCCCTGGGGTTTGCTTGCAAACCAGCATAGTCTACTTGACAAGTTCCAGGCCAAGTGACCTGGCCAGGTCTCAAAACCAAAGTGGATAACAGTTGAGGCTGCTCTCTGTCCTCTGCATTCACACACACACACACACACACACACACACACATACACACGTATACACACGCACACAAACACACACATACACACACAAACACACAAACACACACACACACACACACACACACACATTGATTACAGAGTGGACTTGCCCTTATCATTCAATGGATAACGGACACAGAGTGTATTCAGATAGATAAACTAATGATGTATGTTAGTCAGTGTTCAGTATTTAGCAATAAATGCTACCAAATAATGTTAAACTAAGCTCACTTTTGTTTTCTTTTTTAAACTGGCCAAAAAAGGAAGGTTAAGAAGGAAATTATTCTGACTGAAATATATCTTTGTGGGGTATATGTATGAAAGTAAAATAGATGCATATATTATATACTATATAGTATGTATGTATACATATATAACTACCTATTATGCATGTCATAATATAGCATATATGACATTATAATGCAAATTATGCCAGTAATTATACACACACACACAAACACATAAAGGTTTATTCTAGAGTCTCAGCCAAAACTGACTGCATTCCTTTACTTGCTAAGAGCAGGGACAGAGATTTTCTTTTCCCCACAAGGGAAATCAAAGCAATTTCTAAGTGCTTCACTGCAGGACTCTGTTTCTCTTTCGCTGCCAGCTGAGCCTGCTTCTGCTAAGTCTGTAGACCCACCAGGCTGTCAGAATCCACCCCTTCTGCAGCTCATTCAGCAAGTAAGCCAGGAGCTTTTGTGCTCAGCAGAGATGCAGTAAGAAGGCTAATGCCTTGGCAGCCATTTCAATGTGTAAAAAAGGGAAAAAAAAGTGACCGGAATAGAACCTCATCAGATGTCAACGCTGGCGTTTGAGGGGTATTGAAACCTGCCCAGCACCATAATTTATTTTGCCAGAAGGTAAGAAATCAACTAGAGTTCAGAATGTAATCCTTCTTCAAATATTATTTCTGAGAACACTTTTTCTCACCAAGCATGACCCCACAAATTGAATCTTGCCTTTCCATCTCAGGTCTACATTCCATGGGTTCTGTTCTAACCACACACTGTTTATGAAGGCAAGAAGTCAGTCTTCTTACAAAGCCAAGAAAGACTTAGGAGTTCATCCTAATAGCTTTTCATCCTTTTCTTCTGCTTCCCCCACATCACCAAAAGAAACATTGGAGCTCCCTGCATGTAGAGCTTGTGAAAGTTGTCCATACCACACATTCAGCACTTTAACTAATCAGGGATAAGGATAATCATGACAGCAAATAACACTACAAACTTCTGATTATCTGAACAAAAGCCTTGGGCAAGTGGGCAAGCTCATCTAATCTAGCTGTCAAGAACCCTTCCGAAGTTTGAGCAGAAGGGCAAGGCTGCCCAAACCATAGTGCAAGAATTCTGATCAATTGAACATATACAGTGAGCAGCAACCGGTCAGACTCTATGGTTTGTCCGCTAGTTGTCAGAGGCTTACTAGGAGTACTATTCAGCTATTAAAAACAATGAATTCATGAAATTCTTAGGCAAATGGATGGAACTAGAAAGTGTCATCCTGAGTGAGATAACCCAGTCACAAAAGAATGCACATGGTATGCACTCACTAATAAGTGGATGCTAGTCCAAAAGCTCAAAATAAACAATTTATAATTCACCCAGCACAGGAAGCTCAAGAAGGAGGACTTAAGTGAAGGTGCTATGGTTCCTCTGAGAAAGGGAAACTATATACTCACAGGAGCAACAAGAGAGGCAATGTGTGGATCAGAGTCTGAAGTAAAGGCCACCCAGTGAGTGCCCTACCTGGGGATTCATCCTATAAACAGTCACCAAACCCCAACACTATGACAAGACACGTGTACCAAAAGGAACATACCATGGCTGTCTCCAGAGGGGCCCTGCCAGAGCCTTACAAATACAGAGGCAGAAACTAGCAACCAACTATTGGACTGAGCTTAAGGTCCCCAACGGAGGATCTGGAGGGTGATCCGGAGGAGCTGAAGGGGTATATAGCCCCATGGGAAGAACAATGACTTCGGACACCCAGACACCCCAAGACTCCCAAGGACTGAACCATGAACCAAGGTGTACACATAGTTTCAGCCAAAAATGTGGCAGAGGAATGCCTTGTTGGGCATCAGTGGGAGGAGTGGTCTTTGGTCAGGCTCAATAAAGGCCCCAACAAAGGAAAACGGAAGAGGGGGAGATGGGGGAGGGGGGAGTAAGTCATGTAGAGGGGCATATACATGGAGGCAGGGGGTGGGAGGAGGGGTAGGGAATCATTGGGGAGGGGGGCTTTTGGGAGGGGGGAAATTGGGAAAGGTTTTACCATTGGCAATGTAAATGAAGAAGATACTCAATAAAAAAGACTATAAAAATAATATTAAAAAAAAGAAAGGCCTTGCGTGTCCTCATTCTACATGCAAGAAAACTGAGGCATAAGATGTAAATAAGTACTTGTTAAATCAAACAGCTGTAAGCAATATCTTTTGATCCAATGTACCCATCACTGAGAAGAAAATTACCCAAACGGAAGCACACATATATGGCTTTGAGATGTTAAATAATATATCCCAGATTATAGTACTTGTAGAGAAAATATTTTGTGTTTGTATGGCTGTGGCACCCGTCAATAATAACTTTGATGGCCTATGGCTTAGGCATGAAATACAAGGTGAGATGTCTGAGAGGCAGAAAGGATTCTGGGATAGAGCAAGGTGTGGGAGATTCACCTGGAAAGATATGACAATACAGACACATGGCATCTGAGCACAGGTAAGAAGCCATGTGGCAAAATATAATGAAAATAAATGGGTTGTTTTAGATTATTATCTATGTGGAGGTCCTTGATCCACTTGAACTTGAGCTTTGTACAAGAAGATAAGAATGGATCGATTTGCATTCTTCTACATGCTGACTTCCAATTGATCCAGCACCATTTGTTGAAAAGGCTGTCTTTTTTTTCCACTGGATGGTTTTAGCTCCTTTGTCAAAGATCAAGTGACCATAGGTGTGTGGGTTCGTTTCTGGGTCTTCAATTCTATTCCACTGATCTACCTGACTGTCTCTGTACCAATACCATACAGTTTTTATCACTATTGCTCTGTAATACAGCTTGAAGTCAGGGATGGTGATTCCCCCAGAAGTTCTTTTACTGTTGAGAATAGTTTTTGCTATCCTAGTTTTTTTGTTATTCCAAACGAATTTGCAAATTTCTCTTCCTAACTCTATGAAGAATTGAGTTGGAATTTTGATGGGGATTGCATTGAATCTGTAGATTGCTTTCAGCGATATGGCCATTTTTACTATATTAATACTGCCAATCCATGAGCATGGGAGATCTTTCAATCTTCTGAGATCTTCAATTTCTTTCTTCAGAGACTTGAAGTTTTTGTCATATAGATCTTTCATTTGCTTGGTTAGAGTCACACCAAGGTATTTTATATTATTTATGACTATTGTGAAGGATGTCATTTCCCTAATTTCTTTCTCCTTTGAGTAGAGGAAGTCTACTGATTTGTTTGAGTTAATTTTATATCCAGCAACTTTGCTGAAGTTGTTTATCAGGTTTTATTCTCTGATGAAAGTTTTGGGGTCACTTAAGTATGCTATCATATCATCTGCAAATAGTGATAAAAGGCCATCCAAAGACTGCCCACATATGTATGTGGATCCATCCCCCATACGTCACCAAACCTAGGCACTATTGTAGATGCTAAGAAGTGCTTGTAGACAGAAGCCTGATATAGCTGTCGCCTGAGAGGTTTTTCTAAGCCTGACAAATACAGATGTGGATGCTCACAGACAACCATTGAACTGAGCACCAGGACCCCAATGGAGGAGTTAGAGAAAGGACTGAAGGAGCTGAGGGGGTTGAAACCTCATAGGAAGAACAACAATATCAACCAGCCATATCCCCCAGAGCTCCCAGGGACTAAACCACCCACCAAAAAGAACACATGGAGGGACCCATGGCTACAGCCACAAATGTAGCAGAGGATAGCCTTGTTGGGCATCAATGGGAAGATAGACCCTTTGTCCTGTGAAGGCTCTATATCCCAGTGTAGGAGAATGTCAGAGTGGGGAGGCAGGAGTGGGTGGGTGGGTGAGGGAACACCCTCATAGAAGCAGGGGGAGGGGAGATGGGATAGGGTGTTTCCGGGGGTTGGGGGGGGACCAGGAAAGGGGATAACGTTTGAAATGTAAATAAAGAAAATATCCAATAAAAAGAAAAACAACAACAAAAAGAACAAAATATACTATCTAGTCAGCAAAGAGTCTAGTATATGACCAAGGTATTTGTAAATATATTTTTTGTCTGAGTCTTATTTCTGGGATCATGATGCTGGGAGGAAGACCCAGACCTAAACCTCTATAAAAACTTGTTGACAGAACTGAGATTTGAACCCAAAAAGACTCTATTGGGACACTGAATTATAGCAGCATACTGTTTAGCACTATACCCTCAGATGTTTTCAGTATGGCACAGAAAGAACACAAACACCTGGAAATAATTAGAAGCCAAATAACCAAGCAACTGTGTGGTAAACGAGCTAGCAGGTTGCTTGGTAAGGAGTTCAAAGTAGCACCCTGGAAGAAGTGACTCAAGACAGTAGGAGGATGAGAGGACCTCAGAGCCAGGAAGGTGGTGAATAACCGCCACGCTCCACTGAGCAATGACATGTTTCTACTTGTTTTCTATTTGTCAACCAGTCCACCTAAATAAGAGGTGAGCCTTCTGCTAGGGGTCTACCTACCTTAAGGAAACACTGAGGAGGACTGTGCACTAGCTGATGAGTGATTTCTGATAAGGCGTTGCCTTCCCATCTTTCTCCTCACCCACCAGACTTTATTTTGGAAATCTATTTTTTTTTTTTTTTTTTTTTTTTGGAAATCTAATGGAGAGAAGATCCAAAGCAAAATGTCCTCCATTTTTCAACCTCAACTCAACAAGCCTTTCAGGACTCACCCAAACAGTTTTGTTGTCCACTGAATTTCAACTCTGATTTTCATAATTTTATACTGACTCTGCCCATTTGCTTGAATCCATGATATGAATTTTACAATCAAAAGATATCCAAATATTTTTAACATTAAGAAAGTTCTCACTGGCTTAATGTGGTTAATAGATATTTTTTAAAGGTAGGAGGGCTTAGGCAAAGGGTCTGGGACTCCATGTTAGATTGTTCTTGTCGTGTATATATACAACTTCAGCAACCTGGGAATCAGAGGAGATGCTTAAAACTGACCTACCGGATGTTCAATATAGTCATATTTACAATAATCCTATTAAATATTCCATTTTATTAAAATCTCACCTAAGCTTATATGCAGTGGTTTGATTTTATTGCTTTTCCTTCAACTGGTTTGGCTTGCAGTCCTAGTCATTTCTGGCTGTATTGAACACCACAGACCAATGGCTTCTATATAACATAAACCTGCTTCTCACAGCACTCAGTGCTGAGAAGTCTGAAAACAACACGCCAAGAGCTTCAGTGCTCAGTGAGGGCTGGCTTCCTTCTTCACAGATGGCAGTCTTCCTGATGTAATGTCACATCAGAAAGTGTAAGAAAGCTCTGTCACATCTCTTCACAAATGTATTCACCTTCTTCTGAAAGGCAGGACCCTTTCCAAGGGCTAATCAATCCCCAAACGCCTCACAATTCCTAATACCTTCAGTTTGGGGGATTGAATTTTCACACGTGATTTTTTGGAGCAACACAAAATATTTGAACTGTTATCACCAGCATGATTATATATATAAAGGTTGCCAACTGTCCTGCCCATATTATATATATAAAGGTTGCCCAACATTGTGGGCCAAATATAAGTGTAAAATGGCCCCTGATAGCTAGTTAGAGTATTGCTTTGGTATTCAGACTTAGACTTGATGGCAAACCCAACCACTGATTTATCAAAGCAAACACGCTTATTTCCCTCACATATCATGTCCATATATAGGTGATGGCTGACTATAAATCAGAGGTTCAACAATGTCATTATTCAGTAACCTTTCTTATGTGGTCACAAGATAGCTTCTGCAACTCTGTTCATGCTGGCCACAGTACAGGGCAGAGTGAAAAGGGGTAAACACAGAATCAAGTGCCTACCTCAAGGAGTTTTCAACAAGTCTCACCAGCAACTTCAGCTAGTCTCCTCCATCAGAACTATGTCACATGATCACCTACAAGAAAGGGTAATATATCTGGACACCTTGCCTTTCTATCCCCAACTAAATAAGAAACTCAGCATCTCACCACTGACCAGCCATGTTCCTCCAGCCTGCAGCCCATGCTTCCTGCTAACCAACTTCCTCTCTGAGGAAGGAATAGGTGTTGAGTTCAGCCCCACATCAGCTCAGGGTCAGAGTAGACTTGATACACGCTCAGTGCCTATACTGCCCTGTCTTCTATTTTATTCTGACTCAACTAAGCTCCCACAGTAGTAGAGCTGGTGGGGGAATTTCCAACTTTTGATCTCACGACATACGTTACAGAAATAAGTAGATTTCAAGAATGTGAATAGCTATCCCTCTTATATTGTCTTAAGATCGCAGAAGGAGAATAATCTATGGAATATAAGACATCCAATATTAGCTGTATATGATTAGCCATACAACTTTAGGCAAACCATTGAAAATACCTATCCCCCACCTCCACCACCCTCTCCACCTTCCTCTCCACCTTCCTCTCCACCTCCACCTCCACCTCCCTCTCCCTTTCCTTCTCCATCTCTCTCCCTTCCCCATCTCCATTGCACTCTTGGTATCTTCTTGTCCTAAGCAACTACAATTCTTCTTTAAAACTCAATTTGTCCTTATTACATGATGGGGAATCCTCTGGGTATATGCCCAGAAGTGGTAGAGCGGGATCCTCCAGAAGTGACGTGCCCAGTTTTCTGAGGAACCACCAGACTGATTTCCAGACTGGTTGTACCAATTTGCATTCCCACCAGCAGTGGAAGAGTGTTCCTCTTTCTTCACATCCTCGCCAACACCTCTAGTCTCCTGAGTTTTTAATCTTCGCCATTCTGACTGGTGTAAGGTAAAAATCTCAGGGTTGTTTTGATTTGCATTTCCCTAATGACTAATGATGTTGAGCATTTTTTAAGATGCTTCTCAGCCATCCGAAGTTCTTCAGGTGAAAATTCTTTGTTTAGCTCTGTACCTCATTTTTTAATAGGGTTATTTGGTTTTCTAGGGTCTAACTTCTTGAGTTCTTTGCATATATTGAATATTAGCCCTCTGTCAGATGTAGGGTTGGTGAAGATCTTTTCCCAATTTGATGGTTGCCAATTTGTCCTTTTGATGGTGTCCTTTGCCTTATAGAAACTTTATAATTTTATGAGGTTCCATTTGTCAATTCTTGATATTAGAGCATAAGCTATTGGTGTTCTGTTCAGGAACTGTCCCCCTGTACCAATGACCTCAAGGGTCTTCCCCAGTTTCTTTTCTATTAGCTTCAGTATGTCTGGTTTTATGTGGAGGTCTTTGATCCATTTGGAGTTGAGCTTAGCACAGGGAGATAAAGATGGATCAATTCACATTCTTCTGCATGCTGACCTCCAGTTGAACCAGCACCATTTGTTGAAAAGGCTATCTTTTTTCCACTGGATGTTTTCAGCCTCTTTGTCAAAGATCAAGTGGCCATAGGTGTGTGGGTTCACCCTATTTATAATAGCCAGAAGTTGTAAATAACCCAGGTGTCCCTCAACGGAGGAATAGATACAAAAAAATGTGGTATGTATATATACACAATGGAGTACTATTCAGCCATTAGAAACAATGAATTCATGAAATTATTAGACAAATGGATGGAGCTGGAGAACATCATACTAAGTGAGGTAACCCAGTCTCAAAAGATCAATTATGGTATGCACTCACTGATAAATAGATATTAGCCTAGAAACTTTGAATACCCAAGTCATAATCCACATATCAAATGATGTCCAAGAAGAACTGAGGAGTAGCCCCTGGTTCTGGAAAGGCTCAGTGAAGCAGTATAAGGTAATACCAGAACAGGGAAGTGGGAAGGGGTGGATGGGGTAACAGAGGAAGGGAAGAGGGCTTATGGGACTTTTGGGGAGTGGGGAGCCAGAAAAGGGGAAATCATTTGAAATGTAAATAAAAATATATCTAATTAAAAAAAACCTCAACTTGTCTAATTAAGCTTGGAAACGTTATTAACTCTTACCTTGGGTACAGATTATCACATTGATTGACCATGGTCGTTACATTCACAGGAGACCAAGAAGCTACACAACAACAACAGAAATTCTGGATGAGTTCAGATGGTCTTTAACCAGCTCATCTGGGTTCAGTAAACCAGGAAGGTAACACATTTAAGTTCAATCTTCTTTCTTCGGTAAGAGAAGTTGTTCAAGGTGGCAAGTGAGCCTCTGGATCTAAAACAAGAAGCTAAAAAGGATTTTCTAAGAAGTTTCCAGATAGTTCATGAACTTCCTGCATTAAAGCTAAGGATGATTTTATTCATGGAGACAATAACTCTGCTTACATGCACCCTTATACAAGGCATTATCTGTTTAACACATCAAACCCAATAATAAGCCTGTGTATGTGGGTGACTTACCAGGTTTCTAAGGAAAGAAGGTTAAATTCACAAATACAGTAAACAAGGGGACCAGGATTCCACCTCTAAGGACAAGAGCCATAAATCATTGTTGTCCGGAGAAGCTGGTCAGATGGTTAAATATCTACCGCTGAAAGTTACTCTTAGATGACAACCTTAGGGTAAAAAAAAATCTCTTAAACAGAGTCTGCAGCCCTTCACATGAGCATGGAATCACTTCTTTTTCCTTTCTCACTTGAGAATGAGGTTATTGTAAGGTCTCAAGTACTAACAAGGCGATTCACACAGAAGCCTTTGAAAGGCGGTAGCCCACAACCAGCAGAGTGCTTCTGTCTACTGTGCCTGTCTTCCTCAGCACGTGGCTTCCCCCGTAACAGTTCAACAATGAGATTTTGAAGTTGCCCTCCTCTTTTTAAAAAGAAAGCTCAATTCACTAGAGAAAGGTAGCTGGGACCCATCAACGTCTCAACAGCCAGAGGATCATTGCTCTGGCCCAGTAATGAGCTGATCAAAGTTTTAACAGAAACCACTATGGGATCAAACAGCCAAACCCTCATTCCAGGCAGCTGAAGGGAACAAGTGGCAATCTTATTCTCTATAAGGACATTTTCCAGAAGCAATTTACAAGGATTTTTGAGCATCCCAATTGTCAGGAATCAATCATAGGACCACAAACATTTGCAAGGGATATTGGAGTACTTGGTCTATATTGTAGAGGCCTGTTTTCCCAGACATAAACTGGAAGTTTAGTTACTCAAGACACTGGGAGAGAATTAGCAGTCTGTAATTCTCACTGCCATTTTGATTCACCAGGGAAGTACCTCCCATGTCTGGGTGTCTCCACTCGCCTGGAGACACCTTCGGGGATTCTAACCATCCTTCCCACTGGGTTAGCACTGACTCTGAGAGCTGCTTATCGAGGTGTATTCCAGTCTTATTTCCACCTCTTGGGGGCTTTGTACGCTTGCAACATACAGTTTTGACATTCCCATGTTGAAAAACATTTCTCTTTTACAGACTTACAGGCAGTTCCCACTCTCGATCCTGATTTCTGGGATGCTAAGATGTTATTTTCCTTGAAATTAAAAAAAAATGGTTGAAATAAAAAAACAAAATCACTTTCAGAGAACAGCTTCCTACACACTCTCTAATATAGCTTTGCCCTTACCTGCTGCCCTTCCCATAATGTCATGCACCTGTAATTGCACACAGGTGACTAACTCACTTACACAGCAGTGGTAGAATTATTAGGTTCTTCTGAATTTGAAGCAGGGACGCTCTCTATTAATGCTAAAGTTAAAAACTTACAGTGACTCCCGGGAGGCCCATGTCCACTGTAGAACATGTACTCGATCCCTTCTCATACACGGCTCCTCCCATTCTCTCCACACCACTGGGCTGATATCAGATCGAAAGTCCCCTAGCATTCTCTATACTCCACCAGGCTTAGATCAGATCGACCTGTCCCCTAATTAAGTGCATCTTTGTTTTATTTTAAAAGGAAAAACTAACTTCAAGGCCATCGCTGTATTGAGGGGGGGCTATTTGATTGCATTTGACATCATATTTTTAAATTATAAATCAAATTATATAAAGATGAAAAACCTTAATGGTGAAATGACCAAAATACAGGAACAAAAGCAGAATGATAAATGGGTAATAAATCTATAAAGGAATATTCAGCTCATTAATCCTCTCAGAATGTGAAGTAACATTGAGACATTTTTATGTACCTTTTATCTATCTTATTGGTAACAATAAAGGAGACTTGCATTAGTTATAAGAAAAGATGCACTGTTCAGATTCACTGGCTCAAGTGGGAACTGGTAAAACCTCTGGGAAGCCAACTAGAAAATAATCAAAATGCTAATGCATCTCAAAATAACTACCCCCATACACATACACACACACACACACACACACAATGAAAAAGTAAAGGAAATGTTTGCATAAGACTACTCATTTCAGAATTCTTTAAAAGGGATGGAACCCCAAAATGTTCAGTGCTGTAGGCATGAGACCCAGACCTCCTCGAAATGAAATATTAAGGAGTCATTCAGATTTCTAAGAAAAATCTAAAACTACTGAAATAGAGTGGTATCTGTCACACTTTAAAAAGCTTTTAACTTACAAAATAGTACACGCTTGCTTTATAGGACAGCTCAAATTTAGAAAGACCAAACTCTCATGTTCAGTCTCATGTGGATCTAGCTATGTCATTCACATACATGGATGAGTGAGGGTAGAGGTGGAGATGGAACCAAGTAAGGAGGAATAAAAGGAGAAAGCCATGTGTTGAGGGAGAAGGGTAATAGGTCACATGAAATACAAAAGCAGAAAGGTAGCTATCAGTCAGAGGATGGCAGAGGTCAGAGGACAGAGGTGATGGCAGGGAAACAATTCAACCAGAGCAGTTTGTTCCAAGATACTGTCATGAATCATCAGACTGTGTGCTACAAGTAGAACATACTTTACATGCAATATCACTTTCAGAAAAAGGTGCATTTAGATATATATCCAGTTATTTACAGTATTAGTGATCTGCTTGGGCTGATATTATCAACACATTTCCTGTGATTTTCTCTAGGGTGTAGAACTTCCATTTTTTCTTGTTGCATATCTTTACAACCTAAACCACTCACAAAGCTTTTGCATTACCTGGGATGTTGCTTTTTTAAGTCAAAATAAAATGTAAGCAAAATATTATTGAATATGTACCAGTACTACAGAGAGAAGCTTATAACTTCTCATGACTCCAGCTTCGGGGAATATAATGCCATCTTCTGGCCTCTGTGGGCACCTGCATGCATGTGCATATTCACACAGAATTTACACACATGCACACATATGTAAATAATTAAAAGTAAAATAAAATATTTTCAAATAAAATGGGAAAACAATGAAACATGCAAAGAGATAAGTCTAAAATTGAGAACACCTGTAAGAATCACACATAAAATCACTTTTCATCTAGTTATTAAAAATTAAAATCATAATTATTATGCTAGGAGTTGTGTGAAGCCAGTTTTCTCACACATTTCCTTAGCTGTGGAAATTGGTGCAATACTTCTAGAAAACCCTGTGGCAAAAGTCATCAGTACCCAGAAGACTAATTAGCCTTTGAACCAGTAATGCTGTAGAGAATTAATCTAATAAAAAAAAAATTACAGGCAAGATAATGATTCTGAAAGCTTTTTAAAATAGAAAAGTGGAGGAATTGTTTAAGATTTATTTTACTATTTATTCATGTGTATGTGTGCATGTGTATGTATGTGCACATGGGTTTAGAAATCCAAAGAAGCCGAAAGGGCATCAGATCCCCTCAAGTGCAATTTGTAGGCATTTTAGGGGGACATCTTTACATGGTTCTAGAAACCCCCCCTGGTCCTATAGAAGAACAGCATTGATTTCTTAACTGCTAAGCCATTCCTTCAACCCCCTAGAACTGTTTTAAAAGTCAACAAAAATGTTTACAAATTTTCTATATAATGGGATTATAATATAGCTATTAATATTATAAGTATGCTGATTATTTAATAAGAAAGAGTCTTCATTATATACCAAAAACAGGATATTGACTTGAATTGTATATTTTATTTTTGAGATTGTAATTACAACATTTACCCTTTCTCTTTCCTCTCAAAACCCTCCCATACAACCCTGGCCACTGTCCTCAAATTCATGGCCTCTTTAGTCACTGATTGTTAGTGTGTGTGTGTGTGTGTGTGTATGTGTGTGTGTGTCTGTGTGTGTGTCTGTGTCTGTGTGTGTCTGTGTGTGTCTGTGTGTGTTTTTGTGTGTCTGTGTTTGTGTGTTCTTAAATATAACCTGTTTAATTCTGAATAAAAATATTACTTGTATGTATGTTTTTAAGACAGACCATTTGATATTAGACCACAAACTGGTGTTTCCTCCCTGGGGAAGACCACCTTTCCTGAGCCCAGCTTTCCTTTATTATCTATAGAAGCAAGGAATGGCTTCTAATGTGACAAGGAGACAATATCTCGCATGAAATTCCCTGATCTTCTGGCATTTAGAATATATATATATATATATATATATATATATATATTCTATATTCTTTGTTTACATTCCAAATTATTTCCCCTTTCCAAATTCCCCCCTCCCCATATGTCCCATAAGACTTCTTTTCTCCACCCATTCTCCAATCACCTCCCTCCTTTTTCTCTGTCCTGGTACTCACCTACAATGCTAGATCAAGCCTATCCAGGATCAGGACCCTCTCCATACTTCTTCATGGGAGTCATTTGTTATGCTAATTGTGCCTTGGGTATTCAGAGCTTCTGGGCTAATTAATATCCACTTATCAGTGATTGCATTCCAAGTATATTCTTTTATGATTGGGTTACCTCACTTAGGATGATATTTTCCAGTTCCAACCATTTGACTAAAAACTTCATGAATTCATTGTTTTTAATTGCTCAGTAGTATTCCATTGTGTAAATATACCACATTGTCTGTATCCATTCCTCAACTGAGGGACATCGGGTTCTTTCCAGCTTCTTGCTATTATAAATAAGGCTGCTATGAACATAATGGAGCATGTGTCCTTACTGCATACCACAGAATCCTATGTATATGCCCAGGAAAGGTATAGCAGGGTCCTCCAGAAGTGTCATGTCCAGTTTTCTGAGGAACCGCCAGACTGATTTCCATAGTGGTTGTACCCTCTTGCAATCCCACCAGCAGTGGAGGAGTGGTCCTCTTTCTCCACATCCTCGCCAACACCTGCTGTCTCCTGAGTTTTAATCTTAGCCATTCTGACTGGTGTGAGGTGAAATCTCAGAGTTGTTTTGATTTTCATTTCCCTAACAAATAATGATGATGAGCATTTCTTAAGGTGCTTCTTGGCCATCCGAATTTCTTCAAGTGAAAATTCTTTGTTTAGATCTGTACCCCATTTTTTAATAGGGTTATTTGGTTCCCTGGGGTCTAACTTCTTGAGTTCTTTGTATATATTAGATATTAGCCCTCAATCAGATGTAGGGTTGGTGAAGATCTTTTCCCAATTTGTTGGTTGCCGTTTTGTTCTTTTGACAGTGTCCTTTGCCTTACAGAAACTTTGTAATTTTATGAGGTCCCATTTGTCAATTCTTGATCTTAGAGCATAAGCTATTGGTATTCTGTTCAGGAACTTTTCCCCTGTGCCCATGTCCTCAAGGGTTTTCCCCAGTTTCTTTTCTATTAGTTTCAGTGTGTCTGCTTTTACATGGAGGTCCTTGATCCATGTGGAGTTGAGCTTAGTACAAAGAGATAAGAATGTGTCAATTCGAGTTCTTCTGCATGCTGACCTCCAGTTGAACCAGCAACATTTGTTGAAAAGGCTATCTTTTTTCCACTGGTTGTTTAAGCTCCTTTGTTGAAGATCAAGTGAGCATAGGTGTGTGGATTCATTTCTGGATCTTCAATTCTATTCCATTGGGCCACTTGCCAGTCACTGTGCCAATACCATGCAGTTTTTAACACTATTGCTCTGTAGTATTGCTTGAAGTCAGGGATACTGATTCCCCCAGAATTTCTTTTGTTGTTGAGAATAGTTTTAGCTATCCTGGGTTTTTTGTTATTCCAGATGAATTTGAGAATTGCTTTTTCTAACTCTGTGAAGAACTGAGTTGGGATTTTGATGGTGATTGCGTTGAATCTGTAGATTGCTTTTGGCAAGTTGGCCATTTTGACTATATGAATCCTGCCAATCCATGAGCATGCAAGATTTTTCCATTTTCTGAGGTCTTCTTCGATTTCTTTCTTCAGAGACCTGAGGTTCTTGTCGTATAGATCTTTCACTTGTTTGATTAGAATCACACGAAGATACTTTATACTGTTTGTGGCTATTGTGAAGGGTGTCATTTACCTAACTTCTTTCTCAGCCTGCTTATCCTTTGAGTATAGGAAGGCAACTGATTTACTTGAGTTGATTTTATAACTAACCACTTTGCTGAAGTTGTTTATCAGCTGTAGGAGTTCTCTGATAGAGTTTTTTGGATCACTTAAGTATACTATCATATCTGTAAATAGTGATAATTTGACTTCTTCCTTTCCAATTTGTATACCTTTGACCTCCTTATGTTGTTGTCTAATTGCTCAAGCTAGAACTTCAAGTACTATATTGAAAAGATATGGAGAGAGAGGACAGCCTTGTCTAGTCCCTGATTTTAGTGGGATTGCTTCAAGTTTCTCTCCATTTAGTTTGATGTTGGCTACCAGTTTGCTGTATATTGCTTTAACTATGTTTAGGTATGGGCCTTGAATTCCTGTTCTTTCCAAAACTTTTAGCATGAAAGGATGCTGAATTTTGTCAAATGCTTTTCAGCATCTAATGAAATGATCATATGGTTTTTTTCTTTGAGTTTGTTTATGTAGTGGATTGCATTGATGGATTTCTTTTTATTGAACCATCCCAGCATACCTGGAATGAAGCCTACTTGATCATGGTGGATGATCGTTTTGATGTGTTCTTGGATTCGGTTGGCAAGAATTTTATTGAGTATTTTGGATTGCTATTCATAAGGGAAATTGGCCTGAAGTTCTCTTTCTTTGTTGGATCTTTGTGTGGTTTTGGTATCAGCATAATTGTGGCTTTGTAGAACGAGTTGGGTAGTGTTCTTTCTGTTTCTATTTTGTGGAATAGTTTGAAGAGTATTGGTGTTAGCTCTTCTTTGAAGGTCTGATAGAATTCTGCACTGAAGCCATCTGGTCCCGTGCTATTTTTGGTTGGCAGACTCTCTATGACCCCTTTTATCTCTTTAGGGGTTATGGGACTCTTTAGATGATCTATTTGATCCTGCTTTAATTTTGGTGTTTGATATCTGTCTAGGAAACTGTCCATTTCATCCAGATTCTCCAGTTGTGTTGAGTATAGGCTTTTGTAGTAAGATCTGATGATTTTTTGAATTTCCTCAGTTTCTGTTGTTATATCTCCCTTTTCATTTCTATTTTTGTTAATCTGGGTACTGTCTCTGTACCCTTTGGTTAGTCTGGCTAAGGGTTTATCTATCTTGTTGATTTTCTCAAAGAACAAGCACCTGGTTTTGTTAATTCTTTGTATGGTTCTCTTTGTTTCCACTTGATTGATTTCAGCCCTGAGTTTGATGATTTCCTGCCTTCTACTCCTCCTGGGTGAATTAGCTTCTTATTGTTCCAGGGCTTTCAGGTGTGTCATTAAGCTGCTAGTGCATGCTCTCTCCGTTTTCTTATTGGAATACTCAGGGCTATGAGTTTTCCTCTTAGCACTGCTTTCATTGTGTCCCATAGATTTGGGTATGCTGTGTCTTCATTTTCATTAAATTCTAAAAAGTCTTTGATTTCTTTCTTTATTTCTTCCTTGACCAAGGTATCATTGAGTAGAGTATTGTTCAGTTTCCATGTGTATGTGGGCTTTCTGTTGATTTTGTTGCTATTGAAGACCACTTTTACTCCCTAGTGATCTGATAGGAGGCATGGGATTAGTTCAATCTTCTTATATTTGTTGAGGTCTGTCTTGTGACCAATTATATGAATGATTTTGCACAAGGTACCATGAGGTGCTGAGAAAAAGGTATATTCTTTTGCTTTAGGATGAAATGTTCTATATATACCTGTTAAATCTAATTGGTCCAAAGCTTCAATTAGTTTCACTGTGCCCCTGTTCAGTTTCTGTTTTCCTGATCAGACCATTGAGGAAGGTGTAGTGTTGAAATCACCCACAATTATTGTGTTAGGTGCAATGTGTGCTTTGAGCTTTAGTAAAGTTTCTTTTATGAATGAGGGTGCCCTTGCATTTGGAGCATAGATGTTCAGGATTGAGAGTTCTTCTTGGTGGATTTTTCCTTTGACCAGCAAGAAGTGTCCCTCAGTGTCCATTTTGGTGGCTTTAGATTGAAAGTCAATTTTATCTGATATTATAATGGCTACTCCGGCTTGTTTCCTGAGATCATTTGCTTGTAAAATTGTCTTCCAGCCTTTTACTCTAAGATAGTGTTTGTCTTTGACACTGATGTCTGTTTCCTATATGCAGCAAAATGTAGGGTCCTGTTTACATATCCAGTCTGTTAGTCTTTGTCTTTTTATTGAGGAATTGAGTCAATTGATGTTAAGAGATATTAAGGAACAATGATTATAACTTCCTGCCATTTTTGATGTTGTTTTTTATATTTTATTGGTTTTCTTCTTTTGGGTTTGATGATAGGTTACTATCTTGCTTTTTCCAGGGTGAAGTTTCCCTCCTTGTATTGGTGTTTTCCTCCTACTATTCTTTGTAGGGCTGGGTTTGTGGAAAGATACTGGGTAAACTTGGTTTTGTCATGGAATATCTTGCTTTCTCCATCTATGGTGATTGATAGTTTTGCTGGATATAGTAGTTTTGGCTGGTATTTGTGTTCTCTTAGAGTCTGCATGAGATCTTCCCAGGATCTTCTAGCCTTCATAGTCTCTGGTGAGAAGTCTGATAGGTCTTCCTTTATATGTTACTTGGCCTTTTTCTCTTACTGCCTTTAATATTCTTTCTTTGTTTAGTAAGTACATTTGGGGTTTTGATTATTATCTGATGGGAGGTATTTCTGTTCTAGTCCAGTCTGTTTGGAGTTCTGTAGGCTTCTTATATATTTATGGGCATCTCTCTCTTTAGGTTAGGGAAGTTTTCTTCCATAAGTTTATTGAAGATATTTGCTGGCCCTTTAAGTTGTAAATCTTCACTCTCACCTATGCCTATAATCCTTAGGTTTGGTCTTCTCATTGTGTCCTGGATTTCCTGGATGTTTTGGGTTACAAGCTTTTTGCATTTTGCATTTTCTTTAACTGTTGAGCCCATGGTTTCTATGGTATCTTCAGCATCTGAGATTATTTCTTCTATCTCTTGTATTCTGTTGTTGATATTTGCATCTATGGCCCCTGATTTCTTCCCAAGGTTTTCTATCTCCAAAGTTGTCTCCCTTTGCGATTTCTTAGTTGTTTCTACTTCTGTCTTTAGATCCTGGGTGGTTTTGCTCAGCTCCTTCACTTGCTTGTGTTTTCCTGTAATTCTTTAAGAGATTTTTGTGTTTCCTCTTTCATGATCTCAGCCTGTTGACCAAAGTTCTCCTGTATTTCTTTAAGTGATTTTTGCATTTCCTCCTTATTGGCTTCTATCTTTTGACCGTTATTCTCCTGAATTTCTTTCAATGATTTTTGTGTTTCCCTTATAAGGGCTTCTAACTTTTGATCCATTTTCTCCTCAATTTCTTTAAGAGATTTATTTATGTCCTTCATGTGTTCCTGTAACAGCATCATGACCAGTGATTTTAAATCTAAATCTTGTTTTTCTGGTGTGTTGGGGTATCCAGGACATGCTGTTAATGGAGAATTGGGTTCAGATGCTGACATATTGCCTTGATTTCTGTTAGTAACGTTCCTACATTTGCCTTTTGCCATCTATTTCTTACTGGTGTTAGTTTGTCTTATTGTCAATGCTGGACTCACCAGTGCAAGCTGCCTCTTCCTAGCTGGCCTCCAGGTGCACAGCTGGCCTCCTGCACTGCCTGGAGACAGGGCGGCATGGAGAGACGGGGACCAGAAGGCTCCTTCCAGAGGCCTCAGGACTGGATCCTCAGCTCTGCAGGGCCAGACTCACGGTGCACGCTGCCTCCTCCCAGCCAGCCTCCGGGTGCGCCTGGCTCTTAGAATCTTTAAGTCTCCTCATCTATAATGTTCCCTGAGTTTTGGGTGCAAGAGTCATTTGTAGATATAGGCTCTACAAACTCTGTTTTGCTTGGTTGCAGTGGTCTCCATCTGTTGCAAAGAGACATTTCCTTGATAAAGGGTGAAGACTATACTCATGTTGGTATAAGAACAAATGTTTACAGACTGTTCATATGTATTATGTTAGTTGAGAAAATTAGTGGTTGTAGATTCTCTTCCAATAACTATGACTTCACTAACCCAGGTAGTTGGCAAGGTTTCCAGTACCAGGCATAATTTCCCTCTCATTTAATGGGCCCAAATGAAGAACTGTTGGTTACCATCAAGTATCAAAGCCCCCTTAGGATTATCATGCCATGCTGGTGGTTGATGTGGTTCATACATGTCATAGTAGGTAGGACTGTTAGCTGCCTCCCTCCTTTGGAAGCAGGAATGGTACTTTCTGGTACCATAAAAACTAATCCTCAGGGAGAAGACGTTCACATCAGTTCCAGCTCAGGAGTTTCTGGTCCCTGTTTCTGAAGTACCTGACATCTTTAGCAGTAGGAACTTACCTTCCACAGTTGATGGGTAACCAAGGGCAACAGCAATAGGCTGTGTTTTGGGAGTCTTTTGTATAGTCCTGTCCAAAAACTTAAAAGAGGGCTTCTCATAGCTAGTATTAAGGTTTTTGTTAGATAGTCTTTGGCTCTTGGAGGGAACACTATCAGCCCAGATGAGAAAAATTCATTAAATATATATTTTTTACATGTATTATGGTTTTTAGATAAATACGTAATAGTCTGTATAGTATTTTAACATAGTTTTTAAAATATACACTAAATCAAGATATACAGATATGTTCAATTAACAACTTTTTATATTACCTTTTGCCTCCCATTTTCAATATGTCTATAAAGAATCTATACCCTTTGCATCTTAATCAGGGTTCTCTAGAGGAATGCAACTGACAGGGTATGTGTGTGTGTGTGTATGTGTGTATGTGTGTGTGTATGTGAGTGTGTGCACGTGTGTGTGTGTGCGCGTGTGTGTGTGTGTGTGTGTGTGTGTGTGTGTAATTTATTAGAGTAGCTTATCAGATGTGGTCCAGCTAGTTCAACAATGGCTATATACCAATGTAAAGTCCAAGAATCCAGTAGGCTATGTCAGCTGGTCTTGAGTGCTACTAGAATCCTGAGAAGGAGGCTCTCATGCCAGTGAAGGAATGGACTTGCCAGCAAAAGAAAGAACAAGCAGGCAGAGAGCTAAAGCTTCCTTCTTCCATGTCCTGTATACAGGCTGCCAGGAGAAGGTGTGACCCAGATGGATCATACCTCAGGTGGATCTTCCCACCTCAGCACATCTGGATTAAAATTAGGTCTTCCCACTTCACACTATTTAATTATGAAAAAAAAAATGACCCAGCCTCCGAGGTTTTAGTTGATTCCAGATGTAGTCATATTAACACCAAAAGTAGCCATCACACTCAGTAATATGTTTTCAGTAACCACGAGGATACAACACAGTAAATTACGTTGTGTGAAGACTTCATGTTCAGTTGCATATGTAGAGTAAAACAATATTCTCTCCTCAGAAAACTGTCTGCTATAATGAACTTATACATAAATTTTTATCGCATCCTGTCATCAAAATTACGTATTGATATAAAAACTTGTTATTTATAAATACAAGGTAGATAGTGAACAGAATGAATAGCCTCTAAGATGTAATGTTCCAGGGTGAGGTGATACCCAGGGGCACCTCCACCCTCTCAGAGGACAAGGGGAGGCGGAAAGGGGAAGAATGGTTGGAGGGGGTGGCTGGAGGAGGGGCATCAAGTGGGATATAAAGTGAATAACTAAAAATAAAATAAAATTTTAAAAATAGCCTTTAAATTTAGAAAGTATATAAAAAGGAAGATGACCGGGTCTAAATCTTTCTTACTATATACAGAATTACAAATCATTAATCTAACATTAGCCTTCCTTGTCAAACAGAAAATAGTCTAGCCATGATTTTGATAGGAAGCATAGGAAAGAGAGATAGACACGTATCAGCATTTTGAAAACTAGTTTTTGAGAGACAGGAAGCAGTCTGGAGTCTAGCATGAGGAACAACAGAGATCATGAGGATGATGTCACTTCCTACTACCTAAACACTTTCCAATTCCTTTCTGTGATTGGCCAGCCACCAGCCTGGCCTCAGTCCCATAAAATAAAAGACACGTGCATTTTCAGCTTCTTCCCTAGCCTCTAATCCAATTAAGAGAAAAGAAAAAGATGCCTCCAGTCTCCTTTCTTCCTTGTCAACTGTTTCCAACCTGCCAAATGCTCCCACGTGGCTTTGACAGGACTTGTCAGTTACCTAGTTATTCTCAGAAAATGGAAGACACAACCTCCCGAGTCCTGCCCTGCAGCAGCTTCTGGAGAAACAAGGAAGCACTTGCAGTGGCAGCCGAGACCTCTAGGCACACAGCTGGTAGCCATTTCTACCATGCTGAAAGAGGGAAAAGACCTGGAGAAGTCTGTCTTCAAGCGGCCATAAATGCTATGCTTACTGCCACAGTTTTGAAGATGGCGTTTTTGAGACGAATCGGAAGCGAACAGCAGCTAAGGAAGACTCTGGCTCCTTGACAGGCTGGCCTCGTGCATCAGCTAATAGCTGCGATTTCCACAAGAGCACTGTACCACAGCCATGATCTTTTCCAGGACGCCTGTAGCATGCTTGCAGCCCTTACTAAGACTCACTCACACTTACTGACGTAAGCTGACGGGGCAGACTTCAGTGAGCAGCTATTTTCCCAAGCAGCGTGGCCCTTCATCTAAAGTACCTCAGCCCTGCAGTTCTCTCTTTTGTTATTATTCTTTGTTTACATTCCAAATGATTTTCCCTTTCCTGGTTCCCCTCTCCCCATAAATCCCATAAGCCCTCTTCCCTCTGCCCATTCCCCAATCAACCCCCTCCCACTTCTCTGTCCTTGTAATCCCCTATTTTGTTGCATCAAGCCTTTCCAGGACCAGGGCCCTCCCCTTTTGATATGTGAGTTGTGTCTTGGGTATTCAGAGCTTCAGGGCTAATATCCACTTATCAGTGACTGAAATCCATGTGTGTTCATTTGTGAATGAGTTACCTCATTTAGGATGATATTTTCCAGTTCCAACCAGTTGCCTAAAAATTTCATGAATTCATTGATTTTAATTGCTGAGTAGTATTCCATTGTGTAAATATACCACATTTTCTGTATCCGTTCCTCCATTGAGGGACATCTGGGTTCTTTCCAGCTTCTGGCTATTATGAATGAGGCTGCAATGAACATAGTGGAGCATGTGTCCTTATTGCATGCCAGGGAATCCTGTGGGTATATGCCCAGGACTTGTATAGTAGGGTCCTCCAGAAGTGTCATGCCCAGTTTTCTGAGGAACCACTAGACTGATTTCCAGAGTGGTTGTACCCTCTTGCAATCCCACCAGCAGTGGAGGAGTGTTCCTCTTTCTCCACATCCTCACCAACACCTGCTGTCTCCTGAGTTTTTAATCTTAGCAATTCTGACTGATGTGTGGTCAAATCTGAGGTTTGTCTTGATTTGCATTTCCCTAATGACTAATGATGTTGAACATTTCTTAAGATGCTTCTCACTCATCCGAAGTTCTTCAGGTGAAAATTCTTTGCTTAGCTCTGTACCCCATTTTCTAATAGGGTTATTTGGTTCTCTAGGGTCTAACTTCTTGAGTTCTTTGTATATATTGAATATTAGCCCTCTGTCAGATGTAGTGTTGTTGAAGATCTTTTCCCAATTTATTGGTTGTCGTTTTGTCCTTTTGACAGTGTCCTTTGCCCTACAGAAATTATGAAATTTTATGAGGTCCCATTTGTCAATTCTTGATCTTAGAGCATAAACTGTTGGTGTTCTGTTCAGGAACTTTTCCCCTATGCCTATGTCCTCAAGGGTCTTCCTCAGTTTCTTTTCTACTTGTTTCAGTGTGTCTGGCTTTATGTGGAGGTCCTTGATCCACTTGGAGTTGAACTTAGTACAAGGAGATAAGGATGGATCAATTCGCATTCTTCTGCATGCTGACCTCCAGTTGAACCAGCACCATTTGTTGAAAAGGCTATCTTTTATCCACTGGATGTTTTCAGCTCCTTTGTCAAAGATCAAGTGACCATAGGTGTGTGGATTCATTTCTGGGTCTTCAATCCTATTCCATTGATCTACCTGCCTGTTACTGTACTAATACCATGCAGTCTTTAACACTATTGCTTTGGACTATTGCTAGAGGTCAGGGATACTGATTCCCCCAGAAGTTCTTTTACTGTTGAGAATAATTTTAGCTAATTATTGCTTTTTGTTATTCCAGATGAAGTTGAGAATTGCTCTTTCTAACTCTATAAAGAACTGAGTTGGGATTTTGATGGGGATTGTGTTGAATCTGTATTCAATTGCTTTTGGCAAGATGGCCATTTTAACTATACGAATCCTGCCAATCCACGAGCATGAAAGATTTTTCCATTTTCTGAGGTCTTCTTCAATTTCCTTCTTCAGAGACCTGAAGTTCTTGTCATACAGATCTTTTATTTGTTTGGTTAGAATTACACCAAGATACTTTATATTGTTTGTGGCTATTGTGAAGGGTGTCATTTCCCTAACTTCTTTCTCAGCCTGCTTACCCTTTGAGTATAGGAAGGCTACTGATGTGCTTGAGTTGATTTTATAACCAGCCACATTGCTGAAGTTGTTTATCAGCTGTAGGAGTTCTCTGGTGGAGTTTTTTGGGTTACTTAAGTAGACTATCATATCATCTGTAAATAGTGATAGTTCAACTTATTCCTTTCCAGTTTGTATCCCTTTGACCTCCTTCTGTTGTCTAATTGCTCAAGCTAGAACTTCAAGTACTATATTGAAAAGATATGGAGAGGGAGGGTAGCCTTGTCTAGTCCCTGATTTTAGTGGGATTGCTTTAAGTTTCTCTCCATTTAGTTTGATGTTGGCTACTGGTTTGGTGTATATTGCTTTAACTATGTTAGGTATGGGCCTTGAATTCCTGTTCTTTCCAAGACTTTTAGCATGAAAGGATGCTGAATTTTGTCAAATGCTTTTTCAGCATCTAATGAAATGATCATGTGGGGTTTTTTTGAGTTTGTTTATGTAGTGGATTGCATTGATGAATTTCTTTATATTGAACCATCCCTGCATCCCTGGGATGAAGCCTACTTGATCATGGTAGATGATTGTTTTGATGTGTTTTTGGATTCGTTTGGCAAGAATTTTATTTAATATCTTTGCATCGATATTCATAAGGGAAATTGGCCTGAAGTTCTCTTTCTTTGTTGGATCTTTGTGTGGTTTTTGGTATCGGCATAATTGTGGCTTCATAGAACGAGTTGGGTAGTGTTCCTTCTGATTCTATTTTGTGGAATAGTTTGAAGAGTATTACTGTTATGTCTTCTTAGAAGGTCTGATAAAATTCTGCACTAAAACCATCTGGTCCTGTGCTTTTTTTGGTTGGGAGACTTTCTATGACCCCTTTTGTTTCTTTAGGGGTTATGGGACTGTTTAAATGATCTATTTGGGGCTGGAGAGATGGCTCAGCAGTTAAGAGCACCAACTGCTCTTCCAGAGGTCCTGAGTTCAAATCCCAGCAACCACATGGTGGCTCACAACCATCTGTAGTGGGATCTGATGCCCTCTTCTGGTGTGTCTGAAGACAGCTACAGTGTACTCATATACATAAAATAAATAAAATATTAAATGATCTATTTGATACTGATTTAATTTTGGTGTTTAGTATCTGTCTAGGAAATTGTCCAATTCCTCTAGATTCTCAGGTTGTGTTGAGTATAGACTTTTGTAGTAGGATCTGATGATTTTTTGAATTTCCTCAGTTTCTGTTGTTATATCTCCCTTTTCATTTCTAATTTTGTTCATTTGTATACTGTTTCTGTGCCCTTTGGTTAGTCTGGCTAAGGGTTTATCTATCTTGTTGATTTTCTCGAAGAACCAGCTCCTGGTTTTGTTGATTTTTTGTATGGTTCTCTTAGTTTCTACTTGATTGATTTCAGCCCTGAGTTTGATTATTTCCTGTCTTCTTCTCCTCCTGAGAGAATTAGCTTCTTTTGGTTCCAGGGCTTTCAGGTGTACCATTAACGTGCTAGTGTGTGCTCTCTGCATTTTCTTTCTGGAGGCACTCAGGGCTATGAGTTTTCCTCTTAGCACTGCGTTCATTGTGTCCCATAAATTTGGGTATGTTGTGTCTTCATTTTCATTTAATTCTAAAAAGTCTTTGATTTCTTTCTTTATTACTTCCTTGACCAAGGTATCATTGAGTGTAGAGTATTGTTCAGTTTCCATGTGTATATGGACTTTCTGTTGATTTTGTTGCTATTGAAGACCACTTTTACTCCCTAGTGATCTGATAGGAGGCATGGGATTAGTTCAATCTTCTTATATTTGTTGAGGTCTGTCTTGCGACCAATTATATGAACGATTTTGCACAAGGTACCATGAGGTGCTGAGAAAAAGGTATATTCTTTTGCTTTGGGATGAAATGTTCTATATGTGTGTGTGTCAAATCCAATGGGTCCAAAGCTTCAATTAGTTTCACTGTGTCCCTGTTTAGTTTCTGTTTTCCTGATAGGTCCATTGAGGACAGTGGAGTGTTGAAGTCACCCACAATTATTGTGTTAGGTGCAATGTGTGCTTTGAGCTTTAGTAAAGTTTCTTTTATGAATGAGGGTGCCCTTGCATTTGGAACATAGATGTTTAGAATTGAGAGTTCTTCTTGGTGGATTTTTTTCTTTGACCAGCAAGAAGTGTCCTTCCGTGTCTCTTTTAGGTTGAAGGGTAATTTTTTCTGATATTAGAATGGTTATTCTGGCTTGTTTCCTGAGACCATTTGCTTGTAAAATTGTCTTCCAGCCTTTTGCTTTAAGGTAGTGTTTGTCTTTGACACTGAGGTGTGTTTCCTGTATGCAGCAAAATGTAGGGTCCTGTTTACGTATCCAATCTGTTAGTCTTTGTCTTTTTATTGGGGAATTGAATCCACTGATGGAAAGATATATTAAGGAATAGTAATTATTACTTCCTGTCATTTTTGATGTTATTTTTATATTTGAGTGGTTATCTTCTTTTGGGTTTGATGGAAGAAGGTTACTATCTTGCTTTTTCCGGGGTGTAGTTTCCCTCCTTGTATTGGCGTTTTCCACCTGTTATCCTTTGTAGGACTGGGTTTGTGGAAAGATATTGTGTTAATTTGGTTTTGTTATGGAATATCTTGGTTTCTCCATCTATGGTGATTGAGAGTTTTGCTGGGTATAGTAGTCTTGGCTGGCATTTGTGTTCTCTTAGAGTCTGCATGAGATCTGCCCAGGATCTTCTAGCTTTCATAGTCTCTGGTGTAATTCTGATAGGTCTTCCTTTATATGTTACTTGACCTTTTTCTCTTACTGCCTTTAATATTCTTTCTTTGTTTAGTACATTTGGGATTTTGATTATTATGTGACGGGAGGTATTACTGTTCTGGCCCAGTCTGTTTGGAGTTCTGTAGGCTTCTTGTATATTCATGGGCATCTCTCTCTTTAGGTTAGGGAAGTTTTCTTCCATAATTTTGTTGAAGATATTTGCTGGTCCTTTAAGTTGTAAATCTTCACTCTCATCTATGCCTATAATCCTTAGGTTTGATCTTTTCATTGTGTCCTGGATTTCCTGGATGTTTTGGGTTACAAGCTTTTTGTATTTTGCATTTTCTTTGACTGTTGAGTCCATGGTTTCTATGGTATCTTCAGCATCGGAGATTATTTCTTCTATCTCTTGTATTTTGTTGTTGATATTTGCATCTATGGCCCCTGATTTCTTCCCAAGGTTTTCTATCTCCAAAATTATCTCCCTTTGTGATTTCTTAGTTGTTTCTACTTCTGTTTTTAGATCCTGGGTGGTTTTGTTCAGTTCCTTCACTTGTTTGTTTGTGTTTTCCTGTAATTCTTTGAGAGATTTTTGTGTTTCCTCTTTCATGACTTCTTCCTGTTGACTAAAGTTCTATATTTCTTTAAGTGATTTTTGCATTTCCTCTTTATTGCCTTCTATCCATTGTCCCATATTCTCCTGGATTTCTTTAAATGATTTTTGTGTTTCCCTTGTAAGGGCTTCTACCTTTTGATCCATTTTCTCCTGTATTTTTTTAAGAGATTTATTTATGTCCTTCTTGTGTTCCTCTAACAGCATCATGATCAGTGATTTTAAAACCAAATCTTGTTTTTCAGGGGTATCTAGGACTTGCTGTTGATGGAGAATTGGTTTCGGATGTTGCCATATTGCCTTGATTTCTGTTAGTAACATTCCTAGGTTTGCCTTTTGCCATCTGGTTATCTCTGGCATTAGTTGGTCCTGTTGTCACTTACTGGTGCTTGAACCTCCTGTGAGCCTGTAAGGCTATTTCCACACCACTGGATGACTGGGTTTCCCCTAGCACAGATTGCTGATGTGCTACCCTAGTCTTGGGTGCCATTGGAGCCCTGGTGTATCTTGCCCCAAGCAATGTTATCCTCAGGTTGTCTCTGTGAACCTGGTGCTGCCTGTCTGCTCTGTCAAGGAGCGAAGATGGCAGTTGCTGTGGGGACCTTTTCCAAGTGCTGATCCTTCTGCAGGGCAAACGTCCCCAACAGGGCTGGTACACAGATCGCCCGCAGAGCCACCCAGGCCCTGGGTGCAGGCAGAAGCCTGACGGGCTGAGACCCTAGCAATGTTAGTCTCGGAATATGTCTGTGTGTCACTGCCTGTCAGATCTGTCCAGCATCTGGGAGCCAAGATGGTGGAAACCCCCTCCAAGTTCTCAATACTCTTAACAGTTACAAATACAACCCATGGTATGCATCCTATGATCAAAGTCAGACTAACGAGTTCCACACCTACACACATGCAAGAATACTCATCGAATAATCAAATATGCAGCTTGTTCCTAATAATCATTTGAAGTGCAGTACATTGAACAGTGAGTGACCTTTTCTCTCCCAGTGGAGAGTATTTTCAAATTTGAATGCACAGGAGTATAATATATGGAAAAGTTTTAAGCCACTGAAGGTTTTCATTTTTTAAATCATTGAGAACCAAGTGTTTTAGATATTAACTTATGACATAATTCAAAATTATTCATTAG
The DNA here is from genome assembly GCF_947179515.1 of Apodemus sylvaticus. Taxonomy (NCBI): domain Eukaryota; kingdom Metazoa; phylum Chordata; class Mammalia; order Rodentia; family Muridae; genus Apodemus; species Apodemus sylvaticus. The sequence continues at coordinate 36,478,593 of NC_067472.1, forward strand.
CTGTGACTTAATTGCCTTAAGTACTCAGACTCAGCAAGCCAGGGCAAACTTAGACTTCAAAGGTGTCAGAACATAGCTGAGTCCATCCTTGCTCCGTGGGAGCTAAACATCCTGGGCTTTCGTGGCTTCATCTTCAGTTCTTTGTGAAGCCCATGCATTGCTCAGAGTACTCTTCCCACAGCTGATTCCCACAGGATTTACCCAGGACTTTCCTTCTCTCATTGAGAGCTATGCCCATCACAGGTTGTGAAAGGAGTGGATTCCAACTGAAGGATCTCAGGGGTGACACTGATCCAGGGACTGCTAGTTGACATTCATGGTCCAAGCAGTGCCCTGCTTGGCATGTCCTCTCCATCCCCTACACTTCCCAAACGATAACTGATGCCACACACCAAACTCTGCCAACTTTAGTCTCTGGTTATATTTACTTTGAAATGTAGTATTGCAAAAGGACATATCACAATATGCATATATAACTTGAAGAATAAAAAAAATGAATATCCACAATACCACACTGTTCTGACAGAAATACCCACTACATTTGATTTTTATAAGCATTATTCCTCCTTTTCTTTGAGATTTTGTTACTAATAACAGAGGTCTATGTAAGTGCTGCTGAGTTGCTAGGATTGATATTATTTTTAAATCTACATAAATGGAATTATATTATTACATGAATAAGAAGCAATATAACACAAGAGGAGTGTTTGTTTTGTTTGTTATGTGATGGTATAGATAAAAGCCTGAATGTTAAGCAAGTGCTCTACCACTGAATCATGCTCTCAACCCCAAATAATGTTTTTGAGATTACTCTAACTTGCTATCTTTAATTATAGCTAATTCTTCTCACTACTACATAGCATCCATTATATGAATATGCCGTGCTCTATTTGAACTATTGAAATTTTTCCAGACTACTGGCTTGTTTTTATGAATTATTTTGAGAGCATCCTTGAACCTATGTCCTGATCAGCAGGAGCAATGGTTTTTCTAAAATGTTTTCCTTGAGGGTGTGCTTGCTAATTCATAAGGAGTCACATATCCAATTGTATGGCAAAGAACATTTCTTCATATCCTGCATCCTGAGTTTTCAGCTTTAGTCAACTGGTCTTCCATATATTCTTGCACCAATACCAACCCTCCTTAGCTGGGGCTGGAGAGATGGCTCAACTATTAAGTGTTCATACTGCTCATGCATAAGACCTCACTCAGTTTGGTTCCCAGCCCTCATGATGGAAGGCTAGCAACCACATTCTACCTCCGGGAGATCCAACACTCATTTCTGCCCTGGTCACACAGAGATACACATGCATATATACACATACATATAATTGTTTAAAACATTAATTAAACTCAATTATTAAAACTTTATGAAAGGTTACTGTGAAATGTATCATACTGTCCCCCACACACACACACAGTGGATTTTCTATGATTCGAGGGACTGAGTCCAGAGCATCAGTGTGCTAAGCCTGTTCTCCATCCCTGAGCTACATTATTGCCCCTTTCAGATGGATGTACCCTTCAGAGGCCCTTGGCTCACACCCAACTAGATTTTAGAGTGTGTGGACTTGTTGTGCATCCACCAATGTGTTTCCTCTTACCACCACCACTGGCTCAGATATTAGTTATAACTACTAGGAACCTGTAGATAAATAGGAAAGGGATGCAAAGCTTTCTACTCAGTGCCATGAAACATCTTTCCTTCCACTTGAAATCTAAGTAGCATCTAAGTTTCTTGATGAAAGCCTGCACTTCATCCTTACAGGATGTTATATATTTAGTGATTTTTGCAGTTGTAAAATATAAAACTCTGAAATTACATGCAACTTTTTAATGGCATATGCAATGTTATTGACTTTGATATACTAACTTTAAAACACATATATAATGATACTGACTGTAAGATATAGATAGATAGATAGATAGATAGATAGATAGAGACAGACAAATAGATAAATGGGTAGATATGCATTTTTATTAAAATTTAAAACTCTAGTATTTTATACAAATATTTTATCTTAAATAACGACAGTTTGGAGCTAGAGAGATGACTTGGCAGGTAAGAGCACTAGCTGTTCTTCCAAGGACAAGGTTCTATTTCCAGCATGCACATCTAGGTCATAATCATCAGTAACTTCAGTTCCAGGGGATCTAACACCTTCTTTAGGCCTCCAGAGGAACTATTCATGCACATGTTAGACAGATATGTATGCAGGTAAAACACCATACACATAAAATATTAATAATTTTAAAATGTTAATGACATTTGCCTTTTCCCTTCCAGTATATAATCATTGGTGGTTTTTCGTTTTCTGGTTTGTTTGTATGTTTGTTTGTCTTATCTCCCCCAGAACACTAACTGAACTCTCCAATATAATGCTGAACAGTCGTGACATGGCCTTCTAATGGGATTCAGGTTTTTAGTTTCCCTCAGCCACATTAAGAACGTTCCTACTAATTCACAGTTCACTAAGAATTTTTAGCATAAAACATTTCGCTATCCATAGGGTATGGCTAACTCCAATTTCTAGTAATTAAAATGACATGAACCTATTGACCTGCTAAGTCATCTTGGCAGAAAACACCCAGACTAAACCCAACCCAAGTGGAACCCACAGCTGGTGTCTCATTGAAGCAGGAAAAGGACTCCAACCCCATGGTCTCAAGTTAGGATAACTTTACAGTTCAAGTCTTCAACTCTCTTCCAGAGCCCAGAGAGTCAGCTGAAGCCAATTCTATGCTTAATTTCTGCCCTATCTCTGTTTCTCTCACTGGCTCGATGACCATCCCTGAAGCCTTCAATGAGGCTCTTGTGTATGACTGTCCATCTCAGCCTCTGCTTCCAGGAAACCTTACCTAAGACACAACCAGGAGATACAAAGGAGGAACTGTGTTTGTAATAAATATTAAATTACTTTGCTATAGCTCTGGCCAATTTCCTGCTTAGATTTTGGCTACCAATTCTATGGTAAAGCTCCACCAAACCAAACCAAAACTATTTCACCTCACTACTACCTTCATCATTAGAGGAAACAACAACTAGAACAGACTGCCACAGGAGTGGTTATGTTATTTTCTCAGTGCAGTAACCACTGTTCAATTATTCATGTGACTTATGGTTGTGTACTGTGATAGCTTGACCTGTACAATATATTTGAGTTTGATTAGCTGACCATTTAATCACCCCCTTGTTAGGAGCCTCTCTCTGTCTTGTATGAAAAGACAAATGATATACCACAGCAGAGTACAGAAAAGGTCAGGAGGGTAGAAGACACAGCCATATTTCACTGAACAATGCATGAACTACAGTTCAGACACATTATCCTCACACTGAGAATAGTCAGGTACTAGAAAAACACACTCTTTTTACATCCCAGCAACACCCATGCCATTTAAAGTCTAACTACATGGACCCTCAGAACACCTGGTCCATCCAAACCAGGCACCACCACCCCAATCTTACTTTTAAAAGTGACATCCTAGGTTTTCTCTGTGATGATCTAATTGTGGCCATCACTGGTTCATTTGTGCACAGTGTCTTGTATGTCAAATATATATATATATA